>NC_082695.1:53067080-53370877 GCF_949987515.2 Delphinus delphis
CCAGAGACCTCCCAGTCCCATGTAATAACAATTGTTGAGGGCTGTCCCAGAGATCTCCATCTCAGTGCTAAGACCCAGCTCACCTAATGGCCAGAAAGATTCAGTGCTGGATACCCCATGCCAAACAACTAGCAAGACAGGAATACAACTCTACACATTAACAGAGAAGCTGCCTAAAATCATACTAAGTTCACAGAGACCCCAAAACAACCACTGGAGGTAGCACTGCCCCCCAGAAACATACAATCCAGCACCAGCCACCAGAATATAGGCACAAGTCCCCTCCACCAGGAAGCCTTCACAGGCCACTGAACCAACCTTACTCACTGGGGGCAGTCACCAAAAATGACAGGAACTATGAACTTACATTCTGTGAAAAGGAGATCCCAAACACAGCAGGTTAAGCAAAATGAGAAGACAGAGAAATACACAGCAGATGAAGAAGCAAGGTAAAAACCCACCAGACCAAAAAAAATAAAGAGGAAATAGGCAGTCTACCTGAAAAAGAATTCAGAGTAATTATAGTAAAAATGAACCAAAATATTGGAAATACAAAGGATAAAATATAAGAAACGATTAGCAAGGAGCTAGAAGAACAAAAGAACAAAGAAACAATGATGAACAACACAATAAATGAAATTAAAAATTCTGTAGAAGGAATCAATAGCAGAATAAGAGAGGCAGATGAATGGATAAGTGACCTGGAAGATAAAATAGTGGAAATAACTACCATAGAGCAGAATAAAGAAAAAAGAAGGAAAACAATTGAGGACAGTCCCAGAGACCACTGGGACAAAATTAAATGGGGCAACATTCGAATAAAAGAGGTTCCTGAAGAAGAAGAGAAAAATAAAGAATCTGAAAACACATTTGAGGAGATTATACCTGAAAATTTCTCAAACATGGGAAAGGAAATAGTCAAGTCCAGAAAGGACAGAGTCCCATACAGGATAAATCCAAGGAGAAACACACCAAGGCACGTATTACGGAAACTATCAAAAATTAAAAACAAAGATAAAATAAAAGCAGCAGGGAAAAGCAACAATTATCATACAAGGGAATCCCCATAAGGTTAACAGCTGATCTTTCAGCAGAAACTCTGCAAGCCATAAGGGAGTGGCAGGACATATTTAAACTGGTGAAGGGAAATACCTACAACCAAGATTACTCTACCCAGCAAAGATCTCTTTCAGATTCAACGAGGAACTTAAAAACTTTACAAACAAGCAAAAGCTAAGAGAATTCAACAGCACCAAGCAAGCTTTACAACAAATGCTAAAGTATCTTCTCTAGGCAGGAAACACAAGAGAAGGAAAAGACCTACAAAAACAAACTCAAAACAATTCAGAAAATGGTAATAAAAAACATGCATATTGATAATTACTTCAATGTAAATAGATTAAATGCTCCAACTGAAAGACATAGACTGGCTGAATGGATACAAAAACAAGACCCATACATATGCTGCCTACAACAGATCCATTTCAGACCTAGTGTCACATACAGACAGAAAGTGAGGAGGTGTAAAATGATATTCCATGCAAATGGAAATCAAAAGAAAGCTCGAGTATCTTTCTTATAACAGACAAAGTAGACTTTAAAATAAGAACTATTACAAGAGACAAAGAAGGACACTACATAATGATCAAGGGATCAATCCAAGACAAAGGTATAACAATTGTAAATATTTATGTGCCCAACATAGGAGCACTTCAATACATAAGGAAAATGCTAATAGCCATAAAAAAGGAAATCAACAGTAATATAAGAGTAGGGAACATTATTATCCCAATTTCACCAATGGACAGGTCACCAAAAATGAAAATAAATAAGGAAACACAGCTTTAAATGATGCATTAAAAAAGATGGACTTAATTGATTTTCATAGGACATTCCATCCAAAATCGACAGAATACATATTCTTCTCAAGTGATCATGGAATATTTTCCAGGATAAACCATATCTTGAGTCACAAATAAAGCCATGGTAAATTTAAGAAAATTGAAATCATATCAAGTATATTTTCTGATCACAATGCTATCAGATGAGATATAAATAACTGAAAAAAAATGGTAAAAAAGTACAGACACATGGAGGCTACACAATCCACTACTAAATAACTAAGAGATAACAGAAAAAAAACAAAAAATACATAGAAACAAATGACAATGAACACATGACCACCCAATACCTATGGGATGCAGCAAAAGCAGTTACAGGAGGGAAATTTATAGCAATACAATCCTACCTCAAGAAACAAGAAAATGCTCAAATACACAATGCAACCTTACACCTAAAGCAATTCAAGAAAGAAGAACAAAAAACCCCTAAAATTAGCAGAATGAAAGAAATCATAAAGGTCATATCAGAAGTAAAGGAAAAAGAAATGAAAGAAACAAAAGCAAAGATCAATAAAATTAAAAGCTGGTTCTTTGAGAAGGTAAACAAAATTTATAAACCATTAGCCAGACTCATCAAGAAAGAATGGGAGAAGACTCAAATCAACATAACTAGAAATGAAAAAGGAGAAGTAACTACTGATGCAGCAGAAATACAAAGGATCATGAGAGATTACTACAAGAAACTATATGCCAATAACATGGACAACTCAAAAGAAATAGACAAATTTTTAGAAAAGCACAACCTTCTGAGACTGAACCAAGAAGAAATAGAAAATATAAACAGACAGATAACAAGCACTGAACATGAAACTGTGATTAAAAATCTTCCAACAAAAACCTAGGACCAGATGGCTTCACAGGCAAATTCTATCAAACATTTAGAGAAGAGATATCACCTGTTCTTCTCAAACTCTTCCAAAATATAGCAGAGGGAGGAACCCTCCCAAACTCATTCTATGAGACCACTATCACCCTGTAGAAAAACAAGGCAAAGATGTCATAAAAAAAGAAAACTACAGACCAATATCACTGATAAACATAGATGTTAACATATATAACATCGATGAAAAACATAGATGAAAAAAAACATAGATGAAAAACATAGATAAACATAGATGAAACATAGATGAAACATCTATGAAAAACATAGATGATAAACATAGATGATAAACATAGATGAAAAAAATCCAAAAACAAAATACTAGCAAATAGAATCCAACAACACATTAATAGGATCATACACCATGATCAAGTGGAGTTTATCCCAGGAATGCAAGGATTTCTCAGTATATGCAAATCAGTCAATGTGGTACACCATATTAACAAATTGAGTGATAAAAACATATGATAATCTCAATAGATGCAAAAAAGCTTTTGACAAAATTTAATACCAATTTATGATAAAAACTCTCCAGAAAGTAGACATAGATTGAACCTACCTCAACATAATAAAGGCCATATATGACAAACCCACAGCCAATATCGTTCTCAATGGTGAAAAACTGAAACCATTTCCACTAAGATCAGGAATAAGTCAAGGTTGCCCACTCTCGCCACTATTATTTAACATAGTTTTGGAAGTTTTAGCCACAGTAATCAGAGAAGAAAAGGAAATAAAAAGAATCCAAACTGGAAAAGAAGAAGTAATACTGTCACTGTTTGCAGATGACATGATACTATATAGAGAGAATCCTAAAGATGCTGGCAGAAAACTACTACAGCTAATCAATGAATTTGGTAATGTAGCAGGATACATGATTAATGCACAGAAATCTCTTGCATTCCTATACACTAATGATGAAATATCTTAAAGATAAATTAAGGAAACACTCCCGTTTACCATTACAACAAAAAGAATAAAATATCTAGGATTAAGCCTACCTAAGGAGACAAAAGACCTGTATGCAGAAAATCATGACAATGATGAAAAAATTAAAGAAGATAGAAACAGATGGAGAGATATACTATGTTCTTGGATTGGAAGAATCAACATTGTGAAAATGACACTACTACACAAAGAAATCAACAGATTCAATGCAATCCCCATCAAACTACCAATGACATTTTTCACAGAACTAGAACAAAAAATTACAAAATTTCTATGGAAATACAAAAGCAAATACAGAGCAAAAACAATCTAGAGAAAGAAAAATTGAGCTAGAGAAATCAGGCTCCCAGACTTCAGATTATGCTACAAAGCTACAGTAACCAAGAAAGTATGGTACTGGCACAAAAACAGAAATAGAGATCAATGGAACAGGATAGAAAGCCAAGAGATAAACCCACACACCTATGGTCACCTTAACTTTTTTTTTTAACAACATTTTGGAGTATAATTGCTTTAAAATGGCATGTTAGCTTATTCTGTATAACAAAGTGAAGCAGCTATATGTATGTATGTATATATATATATATATATATATATATATATATATATATATAGTCTCCATACCCCTTCCGTTGTGTCTTCCTCCCACCGTCCCTATTCCACCCCTCTAGTTGGGCACAAAACACAGAGCTTACATCACTGATGTGGCTGATTCTCACCAGCTAACTATTTTACATTTGGGAGTGTATATATGTCCATGCCAGTCTCTCACTTCGTCCCAGCTTACACTTCCCATTCCCTGTGTCCTAAAGTCTGTTCTCTACATCTGTGTCTTTATTCCTGTCCTGCCTGTATGTTCTTCAGAGCCTTTTTTTTTAAGTTTCCATATACATGTATTAGCATACGATATTTGATTTTCTCTTTCTGACTTACTTCACTCTGTATGACAAATTCTAGGTACATCCACCTCACTACAAATAACTTAATTCTGTTTCTTTTTGTGGCTGAGTAATATTGCATTGCATATATGTGCCACATCTTCTTTATCCATTCATCTGCCCATGGACACTTAGGTTGCTTCCATGTCCTGTTTATTGTAAATAGTGCTGCAATGAACATTGTGGTACATGACTCTTTTTGAATTATGGTTTTCTCAAGGTATATGCCCAGTAGTGGGATTGCTGGGTCGTATGGTAGTTCTATTTTTAGTGTTTTGAGGAATTCCATACTGTTCTCCATAGTGGCTGTATCTATTTACATTCCCACCAACAGTGCAAGAGGGTTCCATTTTCTCCACACACTCTCCAGCATTTACCATGTGTAGAATTTTTGATGATGGCCATTATGACTGGTCTGAGGGATACCACATTGTAGTTTGATTTGCATTTCTCTAATGATTAGGGATGATGAGCATCCTTTCATGTGTTTGTTGGCAATCTGTATATCCTTTTTGTAGAAATGTATATTTAGGTCTTCTGCCCAGTTTTGGATTGGGTTTTTTGTTTTTTGATATTGAGCTGCATGAGCTGCTTGTATATTTTTGAGATTAATTCTTTGACAGCTGCTTCATTTGTAAATATTTTCTCCCATTCTGAGGGTTGTCTTTTGGTCTTGTTTATGGTTTCTTTGCTGTGCAAAAGCTTTGAAGTTTCATTAGGTCTCATTTGTTTATTTATGTTTTTATTTCCATTTCTCTAGGAGGTTGGTCTAAAAGGATCTTGCTATGATTTATGTCATAGAGTGTACTGCCTATGTTTTCCTCTGTTTGATGGTGTCTGGCCTTAAATTTAGGTCTTTAATCCATTTGGAGTTTATTTTTGTGTATGGTGTTAGGGAGTCTTCTATTTTCATTCTCTTACATTTAGCTGTCCAATTTCCCCAGCACCAATTATTGAAGAGGCTATCTTTTCTCCATTGTATATTCTTGCCTCCTTTATCAAAGATAAGGTGACCATATGTGCGTGGGTTTATTTCTGGGCTTTCTATCCTGTTCCTTTGATCTATATTTCTGTTTTTGTGCCAGTACCATACTGTCTAGATTACTGTAGCTTTGTAGTGTAGTCTGAAGTAAGGGAGCCTACTTCCTCCAGGTCTGTTTTTCTTTCTCAAGATTGCTTTTGCTAGTCAGGGTCTTTTGTGTTTTCAAACAAATTGTGCAATTTTTTGTTCTATTTCTGTGAAAAATGCCATTGGCAATTTGATAGGGATTGCATTGAATCTGTTGATTGCTTTGGGTACTATAGTCATTTTCACAATGTTGATTCTTACAATCCAAGAACATGGTACATCTCTCCATCTGTTTGTATTATCTTAATTTCTTTCATCAGTGTCTAATATTTTTTCTCCATACTGGTGTTTTTTTCTCCTTAGGTAGGTTTATTTCTAGGTATTTTATTATTTTTGTTTTGATTATAAATGGGAGTGTTTCCTTAATTTGTCTTTCCAATTTTTCATCATTAGTGTATAGGAATGCAATAGATTTATGTGCATTAATTTTGTATCCTGCTACATTACCAAATTCATTGACTAGCTCTAGTAGTTTTCTGGTAGCATCTTTCCGATTCTCTATGTATAGTATCACGTCATCTGCAAACAGTGAGAATTTTACATCTTTTCCGACTTGGATTCCTTTTATTTATTTTTCTTCTCTGATTACTGTCATTACAACTTCCAAAACTGTGTTGAATAATAGTGGTGAGAGTGGGCAACCTTGTCTTGATCCTGATCTTAGTGGATCCTGATCTTAGTGGTTCCTGATCTTCAGTTTCACCATTGAGAATGATGTTGGCTGTGGGTTTGTCATATGTGGCCTCTATTATGTTGAGGTAAGTTCCCTCTATGCCTACTTTCTGGAGGGTTTTTACCATAAATCAGTGTTGAATTTTGTCAAAAGCTTTTTCTACCTCTATTAAGATGATCATATGGTTTTTAATCCTTCAATTTGTTAATATGTTGTATCACATTGATTGATTTGTGTATATTGAAGAATCCTTGCATTCCTGGGGTAAACCCCACTTGACCATGGTGTATGATCCTTTTAATGTGCTGTTGGATTCTGTTTTGTAGTATTTTGTTGAGGAATTTTACATCTATTTTCATCGGTGATATTGGCCTGTAGTTTTCCTTTCTTGTGACATCTTTGTCTTGTTTTGTTATCAGGGTGATGGTGGCCTCATAGAATGAGTTTGGCAGAGTTCCTCCATCTGCTATATTTTGGAATACTTTGAGAAGTATAAGTGTTAGCTCTTCTCTAAATGTTTGATAGAATTCGCCTGTGAAGCCTTCAGGTCCTGGGCTTTTGTTTCTTGGAAGAGTTTTAATCACAGTTTCAATTTCAGTGCTTGTGATTGGTCTGTTTATGTTTTCTATTTCATGTTGGCTCAGTATCAGATGGTTGTGCTTTTGTAAGGATTTGTCTGTTTGTTCTGGGTTGACCATGTTTTTGGCATATACTTGCTTGTAGTAATCTCTCATGATCTTTTGTATTTCTGCAGTGTCAGTTGTTACTTCTCCTTTTTCATTTCTAATTCTGTTGATTTGAGTCTTCTTCCTTTTTTTCCTAATACGTCTGGCTAATGGTTTATAAATTTTGTCTGTCTTCTCAAAGAACCAGCTTTAATCTTTTTGATCCTGTCAATCATTTCCTTCATTTCCTTTTCTTTATTTCTGATCTTATCTTTATGATGACTTTCCTATTGCTAACTTTGGGGGATTTTTGTTGTTGTTGTTGTTGTTGTTCTCCTCTCTCTATTTGCTTTGGCAAAAAAACAGCCTCTTCTATAAGGGCTGCTGGAGAAACTGGACAGCTACATGTAAAATAATGAAATTAGAACACTCTCTAACACCATACACAAAAATAAACTCAAAATAGATTAAAGACCTAAATGTAAGGTCAGACACTGTAAAACTCTTAGAGGATAACTTAGGAATAACACTCTTGCACATAAATCACACCAAGATCCTTTTTGACCCACGTCCTACAGAAATGGAAATAAAAAGAAAACGAGACAAATGGGACCTAATGAAACTCAAAAGCTTTTGCACAGCAAAGGAAACCATAAACAAGGCAAAAAGACAACACTCAAATGGGCAAAAATATTAGCAAATGAAACAGCTGACAAAGGATTAAACTCCAAAATATTCAAGCACCTCATGCAGCTCAATATCAAAAAAACAAACAATCCAATCCAGAAATGGGAAGAAGACCTAAATAGACATTTCTCCATAGAAAATATACAGATTGCCAACAATCACATGAAAGGATCATCAACATCACTAGTCATTAGAGAAATGCAAATTGAAACTACAAGAGGTATCACCTCATGCCAGTAAGAATGGTCATCATCAAAAAATCTACAAACAATAAATGCTGGTGAGGGTGTCAATGAAAGGGAACACCCTTGCTCTGTTTGTTGGAATGTAAATTGATGCAAACTGTATGTAGAACATTATGGAGGTTCCTTCAGGAACTAAAAATAGAACTACCATACGACACAGCAATCTCACTACTGGGCATATACCCTGAGAAAACCATAATTCAAAAAGAGTCATGTACCACAATATTCATTGCAGCAGTATTTACAATAGCCAGGACATGGAAGCAACTTAAGTGTCCATCGACAGATGAATGGATAAAGAAGTTGCACATATAAACAATGGAATATTACTCAGCCATAAATAGAAAGGAAATTGAGTTTTTTTTTAATTAGGTGGAAGGAACTGGAGTCTCTACTGCAGCGTGAAGTATGTAAGAAAGAGAAAAACAAATACTGCATGCTAACACATATATATGGAATCTAAAAAAAAAAAAAAAATTCTTGTGATGAACTTAGGGGCAGGGCAGGAAAAAGATGCTGATGTAGAGAATGGACTTGAGGACATGGGCAGGGGAAGGGGAAGCTGGGATGAAGTGAGAGAATAGCACTGACTTATATATACTCCCAAATGTAAAATAGATAGCTAGTGGGAAGCAGCTGCAACACACAGGAAAATCAGCTTGGTGCTTTGTGTCCACCTTGAGGGGTGGGATAAGGAGTGTGAGATGGAGACACAAGAGGGAGTGTATATGGTGATATATGAATACAAATAGCTGATTCACTTTGTTATACAGCAGAAATTAACACACCATTTTAAAGCAATTATACTCCAATAAACATGCTAAAAAATCAATCAAGAAATAAATAAGAATAAAAATTATGTCTTCACATCAAAAAAAAAATAAAGAAGATTGGCACTTGTTAGGCCCTTAATTAATGTTGACTGAAGGATAAGTGAATAAATGAATTAATGTATGGCATACATCGGCTCCTTTCCCTTATAGCTATCTTTAGAAAAAAATATAGACAATAAATATTTTTAAGCAGAAAGAAAACTCGAGAAACAAATCAATACATCCTATGAACTTATTCTATTTCAATGCTGACTTTAAGAACTTCAGCAAATCAGTAGTACCTGAAGTTTGAGGCAAAAATCTCTTTGTTTTAAAACATTCAGTTAAATTGAGCATTACTGTACTATATTTCTTAATGCATCTAACAGAAAAATAATTCAAGTGGCCAAAATTGCCCTTTGGGGAATATTTCTGAAAAGTTTGACAGATTTCAGAGAGCCCTGGGTTAGCAGCAGCCATAGAACATTTCATGCTAATGAGTGGATATATGAGAAATATTATTTACAATTATTTAATCCTGTTTTACTTCATTATTGATGACATTGACACACAAAGCCACAAAAATCCTTAACTTAGCATAAAGAATGTGTTTAGACACAGAAATTAAAAGCATCTTTTCTCTTTTATTTATGGTCCTTGATGAACCCTTTGTTCTTTGCTACCATGATTCTGCCACTATGACCAGCAGTTGATTACAACAAGCATATTACCTCTCCACAGTGATAGACTGAACCACAGTTCTTCACATTTTACATGTAATACCAGCACCACAAATATTCAGAATAGGCAGAAGACTATTGATAGAATTTGAAGGAACTGAATATGCCTAGGAATACTTCCTTACTGTGAAATACATCAACTGGCTTTAAAACTTTAGACCAAGTCCCTAATTTTCAAAGGCTTCCCAGAAAGGAGATACACCTGTTGAGAAGTGGCTTCTCTGAGGAGGGTTAACACTTCAAGCCATTTTTAAGCATTAACATCACAGCCAAAACAATTTTAGCCAGTGTTTTCCACTGTAGGAACTTCCAGAGAAGGGCAAAGCCCTGTAGAACAAGGCAAAATAAACACCACAATGGCTCCCTATCAGGAGCTGGATGCAGGCTTCCTGAAGACTCTCTGTCTAGTTTGCAATTATGCTGGGAATGGGTCAAATGATCGAGATTGTCCTTGGTCTCCCAGAAGGAGGGTATATGATTCACATCTTAAATATAAACTTTAAAAACACAAATTCTTCTGTTTTCCAAAGTTAGCCTTTCTAGGTTTCTGATTAAGAACTTAGATTTTATCTCCCCAGGAAAAAAAGAAAAAAAAAAATTGATGGAGAGCTGAGGCAACCACACAAGAGAATAAAGGTCTACATTGCCTGAATAAAGGGGAGAATAAAATCAACTAAACCAAGGAAAACTGACCAAAAAACACTTTTTTAATTGGTGTAAAATATTATTTAGTCTTAATTATTTGACTAATCACTTCTCTCTGTTTTTCACTTAATTTGCTAATGCATGCAAGGTCTGAGGACAGGTACACTTAGAGTTTCGATGATCCAATTTGGATGTCTTCTTTGGTCAAATTCTCTGTGTAATTACTCAACTGTCCAACTCCTTTTGGCTTGCATATACTGCCTTTGCACTCCTCTGGGGTTCAATTATCATGCTGGAAATCTCTCTGTAGGTTTTTTTCTCACTGATCATATAAGGCAAAACATATCTATTAGTGTCTGAAGACTTGTTTAGAGACCTTTTAGACCAAACCTACCTATTTTTTAAAACCTGTCTTAATTCTCCAAATCAATATTAAGTTTTTCATTTTATGACCGCCTAGGTTTTGTGTTCCAGAATGAAGACCACCCTCCCCTGACAAATAGAACTTCTTTGTTCTTGTTTGGTTGAATGAGATATGCAAGCTGAGTGCAGATAGTAGACAGAAGCATTCCTCCCTACTAGAGAGGGAACTTTCTAGAGGGTATGGAAGATAAGTTTTAAGAGAAAGTCATGTTGTTTGAATAACTGTGAGAAAAGAGACATTGAAAGGTTTTATGAAATATTTGTTGCTTTCCCACCAGACCGTAGGTAAAACATCCATTTCTCCTGAATTGCCACAGTCTTGGAGCTATCATAGTGTTGAAGCACTGAACCCTGGTGCAGTGTGAGACCCTTGTAGATTAGAGGTTGCCATTTTGAGAGGTGGTGATAACCAGGCTGCATATAGAATTGATTTAGCTCTGCTCTGGGTCATCGTATCCTCCTCCATAGGTCTCACTAAAAGCACATATTTTATCCATCTTTATAGCTCCATTGTGCTTGGCACACTTCTTTTCAAAATTGTAAATATCCAGTGGATTTCTGGCAAAAATAAATGTCCTAACAAAGATACCATTCTCTGTATATCAACTTCAGTTATATGGAGATAACAGAATTTTCTTTCTAGGTTGAGTTCTACATGCAGTAAGTGCTCATTAAAAGTGACTTTAATAAAGTTGCTCTATTTATAGGTCTTTGATTACCTATAAGAGGCTTCAACACCTGTCTCCTTTGACAGTGTCACTATGAAAGCCACACAGATCAGTTACTGCACAATTCCAGATGACATTATTCTCAAAGACCATGAGATAAGGAGTGTTCCCTGGAGTAACCACTCACCCTATAACATGTTATCCCTGTACTCCAGGAAGTAAATGACAATGGGAAGTTATTGAAAAGTAATAGCCTCAACTTCCCAGTTTCTTAATGTAAGGCATCCTTGTGATTCCCTTGCAGCTTCCTTAATGTATAGGATTTCCTGTTCCTTTTCAAGATGTTTCATCTATACATAAGATCCTAGAACAGTTGTCTCTGAAACAAGGCATTTGCAGGGCAGCAGATACACATGACTATCCAGGGAGATGCAGAAAATAGAACCTCTCTTTGTAAGCATTTCAGTTGACAAAACGAAAGAAAATAAGCTTTGCAAATATTTATCATACAAATTGACACTTTTTCCCTCAGTCTGTCCATACAACAGATAGTCACATGTCATCTAGATTAGGTGGTGTGTCCCAAGGGGAAAATGGAACTTCTGCAGCTCAGCAGGGATGACGGAGACAACCTCAGTGTTTTACCACCTTCCATCATACTATGATCGATTATGGTTTACATCTATCTGGTTGTGTGAATTTAGGATTTTACTTTTGATATTAATTAAACGAAATTTCACAAAATGGATGAAAGACTTAAGATGATTCCAGAAAAGTACCTGCACACTGAACATAGTATCAATGATGAACACACAAATTGAAATCTCCATGTCTAGTACCTGGTCTTCTTGAGGTATGTACAAAGGCATGATAGGAAGGGGCTAATCGAATATTATTTAAACAAATTCAAACTTTAAAATTATCAATGACTACTTAAAATATGTGTTTATTTCTAATATCATGAACAAAGAACATACTCTCAGCCTACCTTGTTCCTTGAGAGGCTAACAACTGATCAAAAATGCATGAAAATGAATCATCTATAACATGAAATCAAACCTCGATAATTCATCAGCAACATTTTAAATAAACTGCCTTACAAAATTTCTTTCAAAATATTTGTAAATAATAAATATATAAATGAATACATATAAATAAATATGAAAATATTGGAACAGCATGCTCAGAAACGTCTTAAAATGCTTTATTTTGCTTTCAAACCAATCTCATAAGTTCTCTTTCCCTTATGTGTGATAAGGCATTTTTAACAAATATTACCTGAACTACTTTTAATCCAGGTTGCCCCCTCTATAATAATGTTGTTATGACTTTTAAATCTTGCACATTAAGGACTTTCATTAAAGTGAGTTCAGGTTAGCATTTTTTAACCTGCTCTAAAATGTTAACATAAGTCACAGTGGGCTACCAGCTCAATAATCTTCCAATTGTCCCATGATCAAAATGGCCCATTGAGGTTCTATTTGTTCCAGTATATTGATTAAATATGTATTTGTGTGGTTTATAAAAACATTTAGTTATTTACCTAAGAGGCCTGAACAGCTGGTCTACTAGGTAAAGGCATTAGGAGACAGTTGAATGTTAGACCCATTCAATTTAAATACATTTTTTTTAATGAAAATAATAAGGCAAAAGTCTCTTACCTTTAGGTCTATTCTCCTCTATCATGTAAACATAGATTGTAGACACATGCTCTGCATGTTAAAGTCTGTTTAAAGACATACCTGCAGAAAATCAGATTTGCTCATGCTGTGGGTTAGTGACTATGTCCAAAATATAAGATTTCAATGGTATTTCATTATTTCTTCTTCTTTTCTTTTAATATCAAAAGTAGTTAGACCACACTATGGAGTCATTTCAAAATTAAAGACCCTACAGTTTTTAGTTCAGTATGTTTAATTACTTTTTAAAATATGTACTGATGAAACTAGGACAATCTAATGACAAATATGAATTTTATATATTTAATATGTTTAGCCAAGATATTCACTGTAGATATTTATTCCCCCCAGCCATTACTTTTCAAACTGCTGAAATAATTTAGATTTCTATGTTAATACATACACACGCCTATACACAAACTTAACACTGCATATTCTAAAGACATTATGTTGAATCAATCCTGGAATATCCTCAAAAGAAAACCAGGAAGAGCCAGTCTTGTGAACAAAGTAATCCTTCAGCACCTAAGAAAGCTATAACCATGCTAAGAATTCTTTACTTATGCTGAAAGAATAATAATAAATGGGTATATAGTGGACTGGGTTTAAAGAACTCTGATTTTATGCTCCTTTAGAAGCAAAATGAATATTTTATATATTTCATCTCCTTAAACGTAAACTTCTTGCAGACAATGACAACATGTTTAGCTCATTCTGAACATTTTATTGATCAAGGACATAGGTTCTACAAACCTCATATATTCTATGCATTTAAAAGTTATAAATTAGGAATAAATTGTTATATCTTACCTAGACAAATGTACTTTCATGACAACCTGGAATGCTAAGTTGAATTTAAAATTCTCAGACTCCTCAGAGATCTGTTTGAACATGGGGGTGTGGGGAAAGTGGCTTTGGCCTGGGTTCTCACCTCACCTGCCTTTCTTCCCATCCCTGTTTAGTTGCATACTGTAAGGGAGTCCCAGATCTGCATGCCTCACCTCTTAGAAACTTTCCCCCTACATACTCCTTGGCTGCCCTTCATGTCTAAGGATTTGCACACCCAATATACAATCCAGCCTCTGCAACAGACCTGGGAAAAGGCCCTAGAAGTCACTAGAAGTAAACCATTTATAAAGGGAATTCCAAGGTCTCTAGAATCCAGAGCAGATTCTGGAAGGGAGTGCGCACTCCTTGTTGGTATGTCCCTTTAGCCCCAGGGATCCCCTGTCCTCGCTCAGATGTAAGGTCTTTACTGTACATTTGTATCCCTCATGGTCTTGCAAAGTACTGCTTGGTAAATATTGACTGATTGAAGGTTATTTGATTAACGTTAAGTGAAATTTAGTTTATTTACTCACCATAACCATCACTCTGGAAAATGAAATCCATGAGATAAATATTGTATTGATTAATCTCTCCACAACCACAATCATCAAATAAAATGAGTAATCCACTCTCTTTTATTGTCACATGTTAGCCTAAAATTGTGGTTTCCTTTTAGAACAGACTTGAAATTTTTATGCAGTAAATATAAGAAGTAACTCAACATCTCCCAAGTTTCAAGTTTATATCAAGCTAGACTGTTTGCGAACTTTCAAATACTGGTAATACTGCTTGGTTATTTAGATGACCAGGAAAATGAGAAAGGCCTCCATCACTTAGTGTCTCATGGTTTATTTGAAGTAGCTGATATCATGTGGATGGTAATGCCACTGCTTTTACATTTCTTTATAAACATGACTCCTAAGGTAATATAATTGTCTTTAAATTTAAAAAGTTACTGAATTTCATCATGTTTTTCTAAAAAGAAAAAAAAAACAACAAATTTCCAACTTGATCATCTCTTCTCTCTGTTTGGTCTAGCAGCTGCCTTGGACATTTTGCAAAAACATTTTTGAAAATATGATTTACAATTTTAGACACTAGATCTTTCCTATAAGAATTAAAAACGCTTTTTGAAACTGATTCTCTGTGCTCCAGCTTTTACTCAAACTTGGTCAAAGCCCAGGATGAGAGAGATGTGTGAAAAACTCAAACTCCTCTACTGAAAAGTTAAAATGCATCATTCAAACAGCAAAAGTCTGTCGAGTTGAATGTTATGTCTTTAAATCAATGGTTGCATTTTGATGTTTCATATGATTAGCACATTATTGTTATGTCATGGATAAATAATTAAAACTTAATATCCATTTCTAGGAATTCCAAATAATTAGCAACCTTATGCATGGTAGATTCTATTTCTGTTTATATTTGTATTTCTAAGCCTGGTACTAAGGCACAGGACAAATCAATAAGCCTCTAGCACAGACGGTGGCATGCCTAAAAGATATCACATAGGGAACTGCAGTATCATCATAAGTAATTCACACAGAATAGGAACTAGTAAATTGGATAGAAATAAAACACAAATACATGAAATGAGAGGAAAAATAATATTTAATTGTTGCTGCAAGTCAACTAAGTTATATTAGTTTTTCACTATAATAAGCTCTTAGGCTTCAAGAAGAACCATGGCATATTTCTATCTAACAAAGAGACCCAATATAACAACATTTAAGTAAAAACTCAAATCTTGATTATGTGTTAGTGAATCAATATTCTGCTTGAGTTTCATACCTGTGTAGAATAGAAAATTTGTATGAATTTGAAATTATTTAAATATTCTAATGGCTCTATTACTGTTATAATATCTTTCTTCCACATAGGTTTTTTCATTGTTGTTTTGTTTTGTTTTGTTTTTTTAAGATGTTGAAATAAGAGCATGTATAAATGTGATGCATTTGTTATCTATTTTTCTCCACTAAAAAATATGAACAACATTTATTTCACACATAGCTCTGTTGAAGAGTCCTAGATGATGTGCAAGTTATTGATACAATTTCCTAAGGTTAAAAAAAAAAAGCAATCACTCCTACACCTTTAAAAAATGTCTAAATGCTGTTGGTTTTCAATTTCTTATTGGTACATGTTAATTCTCCCTTGTTTAATGTGACTTTTTATGCATCTTACTTTCCTCAACATCCTCTGCAACATTATAATAATTAAAGGGTTTCATACAATCCCTGGCATCTGAAAGAGACATTTCTTTCTTTCTTTTCCCCAACAGCTCAAGAAGCTCAAGCATTTGACCATGTTCACACATTTCCCCTAGGGATGCTGCAAGAAACAGGAGGATGAGACGGTTTTATCTTTTGTTGCCTGTAAGTGTGGCAGATCCCTTTCTGGCAAAGAAAATGAGTGGAAAGATAAGTGAAATGTCAGGATAACTCACTGCTTAACTCAGGTCATCTGTTGAGAAAGAGAGAGACAGAGACAGAGACAGAAACATACACAAACCTCTTTCTTGAGGTTTATATAAATCCTTATATAGTTAGTCCAATACATAATTAAAGCTGTTAGTGATATGCATTTCCTGCACATGAATGAAACAACTCATAACCTTAATTGGCTTCTATAGGGAATACATTATACAGTTTTCCAGGTCATAGAGAGTTTACTTGATGGTGCTGACAGTGCACTTTGCTTGACCTGGAATCAAGAATAGCTCTTTGTCTGCCTTTTGACCGACCCACAAATAAGTCAGTGATCCCTCACCTAGATGCTGTGATATGGCTTCAAAAGAGGGCAGGACATGCAACACTGTACTCCAGCTCACATCCATTATTATGAATCTCTTCTTTGCAACCAAAAGACCTCAATTTAAAAGGTTATCTCCTGAGATGCTTCTCAAAGTATCCTTTCCTCAACACTCATTCCAGGAAATGCTAACTTAGCAGAGGTTCTAAATAATTTGGTCATTCTCTGTATACAATTTTTATTTTATGTATATGATGTTCTAAGAAAATTAAGCACTCAGCTCCATTTTTATACATAAGAGGTAAGGAATGGAGTGTCATTTGTGATCCTGGGGATAGGTAAATTATGTAGAGACCTTGAGATGGGATTCCTAGCTTATCAAAGTTCTTACGGACACAAATTTCTCTACCCACTGACATCAAAAGTAAATATGATTAAACTTTGGATTGTGGCACTATTTGGAGAAGACAACTCCTGCTAAAATGTAATCCTGCTGCTTAGCAATTAACTTGTTACTGCCTTTAGCATACATGAGGAAATTAAAATGGATATGTTAAAAATATGGATATTTATCTAGAATGCCCAACAAAAAGAAGGAAGCTGAGTCTGCCTACCCCACACTGGATCTCTTGAGAGACCCACAATATGCCAACCAGAGTACAGGAGAAAATGTTCAGGTGGACAGAAATGGTAGGAGGTGGGGTGATAGAAGAAGGAATAGCATCTCAGAGCAGAGGGGAACAATCTTGCTCTTTCTAGGGGAGTGAAGGTTATTCAGCTTCCCAGGGGTTCTGGCCTTGGGAGAAGTGACCTCAGTGTAGGTCCCATAATTGTGGTGAGTCATTGGGACATGATTGCTCTGAGGGACCTGCCTTTCCTAAGAGTGAGCACCATGGAGGCACCAACTATAATAGAAGTACCAGGGCACCAGCAGCAATGGCATCAGCACACAAAACTCATGGAGATGAGGCATTCAGTGGTGTGTATGTAAAAGTCAAAGAAGGCTGGGAGAAAAGTGTTGAGTGTCCCTGCACACTCAGTGTTCTGTTGGAGAACAAATGGAATCTAGAGTAGACAGAGCTAAGACTTTAGCAATTGTGTCAAGTTGGATCTCTCCATATAAAAAAAATAACTTCAAAAAGGGACTTGCATGCATCAACATACAAGGAATATAGGACAAAATTCCTCTTCTGTTAAAGTTCACATTCTAATGGATGAGACAGGCACAAACAAAACACAAGCAAACCCCCAAATAGTAAAAAAAAAAAAAAAAAAAAGGAGCTGCAGATTGAAAAAAAAAGGGGGGGAGATAGAGAATAATAGAAATGTTATTTTAGATGGGATTGTTCAGAAAGTTTTCACTGAGGAGGAGACAGGTAAGTTAAGAACCAAAGAATGGTAAGTACAAGGAGAGAACTTCTGAGCCCCTGAGTCAGGAAAGAGCTTGACACAGGCAGGAATAGAAAAAGAAACAGTAAAATGGTAGCAAGGGAGAGGGACAGTGCTTCAGGCAGGGTTGGTGGGAGATACAGGACCATAGCACTGGGAAGAGGTTTGGAGTCACACTAACCACAAAGTCACTGCAGGTGTGAAAGGGGTATGGCAAGATAAAATATACATTTACAAATAAACCCTTTTGTGAGAACCAAGGGCAGAGCAAGGAAGGGGGAGGTTGGGTGACCTAAAGCTATTGTTGTCATCCATTGGAGATGTCCAGAATGAAAGTGGGGGAAGTATGGAAGTGATCCACATGCTTTGAAGAGGTAGTTTTTGCTGTCACTTTAATTTATCCACACACTCATTCAGTCAAGAAGATATATAAATATTATTCAAAGCATTGAACCAGGTGCTGTGAGGGCATGAAGGTCAGTAATATACACTTAGAACCTAGACTACACCTGGAGAGAGAGTGTGCCTGGCTCCAGCACCATGCCTGGGTTTCACAGTCAGGTGGTACTGGGTTCCACATTACTCTGGCTAGTAACTGGGCTTGGGCAATTTTCTTAACTTCATGTCCCTCATCTCTAGAAGTAAGGACGCAAGGACTTTAATTCATTGCACTTTGGGAAACTTAATGTGGTATACTTGAAAGAAGAGTGATGAACACATAGTTCTCAGTAAATCACAGTGTTGTTTGTAGTATTATTGGGTTATATTAAATTCAGGGTGTGACAAATATAGACACTAGCAAACTGGGAATTATTCAGAAGAAAAATGATCAGAATATGGAAGTATCTTCAAGCATAGTGCATCAAAGAAACTGAAAGAGACTAGAAGTTCAGCTTTGAAGAAAGTTTTTTGGGATATTTAATGACTGCATTGAAGTGAAATTTTGTAATAAACAAGGAGATTAGATGCTCTCATTCTGAAAGCAAAATTAAGGCACCTGAATGGTTGTTTTTATTGGTTAGTGAATTCCACAGTAGGCCAGCGTTCAAGCCAAGATTGAATGATATCTAAGTAAAGGTGGACGGCCAAATACTCATTTAAGGGGAGGCTGAAAAGGGTGACCTCCTGGTTCCTTTACTTTAATCCTAGTGCTACTGCTATCAAGGGGTTTACAATTTACTGGAATATTTAAGATGGAGGAGAAGTGAACTATCTTGCAAAGTGGTAAGCAGTATGGTGTTCTAGAAAATTTTCTTTCAAATGCAGCAAAAGTCTTTTTTCAAAGAATTCTTTGAAAAATTAAATGTGCTAAATGTGAGCCCCTTTGGTAAAGTCTGGCCCATTCCAGTTATTTAGTCAGATCTAAGTTGTAATTTAACTTTCAATGTCTTATTATTGTCTCCCTTACTCAAGGTTTTATATTCAAGAAGGCTTAAATGATGCCAATAATTCAACCAGCCAAGTTCTTTGAATTTAATATTTGGATACTTGACCTGGCAAATTATTTTTGCCCTGACAGTGGCTAATGGGGACTCTTGAAAGTGCATTGTCCTAATTAAATTTATAGGAAATATCATGGCTTATGAAGTTAATAGGAAATAACATTGACATTGAGATA
The DNA here is from genome assembly GCF_949987515.2 of Delphinus delphis. NCBI lineage: Eukaryota > Metazoa > Chordata > Mammalia > Artiodactyla > Delphinidae > Delphinus > Delphinus delphis. The sequence goes on from NC_082695.1 coordinate 53,086,700, forward strand.
ATTCAGGATGTATGTTTCCCACTTCATGCTCAGTGACAGACAGACTGTATGAATGAATCAAGCTGGGATGTGTTTCCAACTTGGATATAAGCTATGAACTTAACTCCCTGTCAATTTTTTAGGTTTTCCCAATTCCATGCTACAGCAACTTGCAAGAGGACCAACTTATAATGAAGTCCCAGTGCTGCTTCTTCTTGTCCTCTAGGAATTCAAATCCTGGGCAGAGGCCATTATCTTCTTGAACTATCACCCAACATTCGGAATGGAAGGTTCATGGCACATGAATAATGCCGCACTAGGAGGGTAGCATCTGCATTCCCAAGCTTACCAATTCCCATATGCTTTCCTGTCTACCTGTTGTGGCAGGGCTGCAGCAAGAAGCCAATTATTTCAGAAAGCTTTTGTTTTGCACTAAGCCAGGTTCACTGACTGCTGCACATTAATTCCTGGCTGTAGACATAATGACCACCTGGGTACTTTTCCCTGCAAATGTCAGCCCTCAGCAAAGCAACTGCTGTCCACAAAGTCTATGACTAGTAAGCAGAAAAGAGATTAAGGCTCATGTTGGACTTGATTTGAGAGTAATTATAATTTAACCTACCTGAAGTCTTCATAAGACTATCCAACCTGCTTCCATGGTGCAGATAGAATAATCATCTTGTATTGCAAGAACTCAAACAACAAAGAGATGTCAATGGCAAAGATCCATGCAGGATCTTGATGATAGAAGAGAAAGGGCTTCTGTTTAAATAACATAGAAAGAATAACCATGGAGAAGGGGATGGTATCTCAGAATCCTGGGGAAGAAGAAATATAGCTAGTTTGAAAAGATTTTTAATATTATAAATGTTCCAACTTGCTTTTAGCCACTGAATTTATCAGGCTCCAATTAGGAAAACCAAAAGTTTACACCTGTTATTTTAACAGTAGAATGTAATACAGGGAATTAGTTAAAGAAATATTGGAATACTTTACAGATAAAAGGTACCACTGAGGTAACATGAAACAGACGCTAAAGAGCAGCTTCCACTCCTCAGCCCCAGGAAAAGAATTTGGAGTTGTTAGAACCTAGGCAATTGGAGGAACCCACAGAGCTGGAACCAGACTTCTGAGGAGTGAAGACTTCCCAGCTGCTGCCTCAAGAGCTGCAAAGAAGGAGCCTGTACAACTGGGATATAGTCTTCTGAGGAATGTGGGAAGCTCTAAGGAGGAACAATGAGACTTGTCCTGTGAGTGGAGCTAAAATTTTTCAAGTTGGAATTAAGTGCTACTGGAACCAAACATTGCTGCCACAGTAAGCAGCATCTACAAACAAAAATACAAGCAAGAGCCTCTCCCTCCTCCAGGCTTTATGTACCTCTCTAGGTATCATCAAGTAGAGTAGGAAGATGCTTTGAGAGGTAAGAGATAGTAGCTTAATGACCAGCACACTCACAATGTTAAATTTACTCTGAAATTTCATATAATAGTAACTTGGATATCTTCCAACAAGGGCTTTTCAATTTACCATGTGGAAAACAAGGTACAGAAATCTAAAGTGAATGGTTCAAGCATGCAAAACTTGAGACCTCATCTCCTACCTCTAGCCTACAGCTCTTCCTTCTCATCCAAGCATCTTTACAGAACCCATTTGTTCAGTTGGAATTCATGTGATAAGATTCAGGAAGTAACAGTTCATCTTGCATTTTGCAAGCTGATGTCAAGTCCCCAAAGCTTCAACTTCTTTTGTAGATCCTCCACACCCCTTGATCTAGCACCTTCTATCTAGCAAATAGTAAAAACTCACTTTCTATTTTGAGAATTTATTTTCTTTAAATATTTCAAAATCATCATCCATGTGCTTTCCTACTTGTTGCCATTGAGAATGGTGAGGCAAGAGGACTTATTCCATTCAATTTGATAAGCAGGGAGCTTAGGTCTCTAACACTCTGGCCATTTACATGAATCACTAAACAAGTACATGAGCCAGAAATGGAAAGTAAATAGTCTATCAGAGGATCAATCCATACATTTAGTTCTCATGCCATTGTAATAAAATTATTCTTTTTTTTTTTTTTTTTTTTTGCAGTATGTGGGCCTCTAACCGTTGTGGCCTCTCCTGTTGTGGAGCACAGGCTCCGGACGTGCAGGCTCAGCGGCCACGGCTCACGGGCCCAGCCGCTCCGCGGCATGTGGGATCCTCCCGGACTGGGAACCCGCATCCCCTGCATTGGCAGGCGGACTCCCAACCACTGCACCACCAGGGAAGCCCTATTATTTTGTTTTTGACATTCTATTTAAAAAGTCTATTAAATCAAAATGCTCAAAGTAGAGAAAAATATCCCTCTGTGCTCTTGGGTAAAGTACCAAAAAGTACAAATGGTGTTTGAGATATTGTACTGGATTTTTCCCCCCATTGTTTATAGGAAATTATATCAAAAAGTTTAGAGAGGTGCAAGAAGGCTGAGGTTAATCTGGCTTTCAGGGAGGGTCATGATGGACACTCTATTCACTGCTGTTGTGATGGTGCAGCCTTGGGCCCCTTGAGGCCTCGGAAAAGCTCTGATTCACCACCTCTGTCCAACTGCAGCTACAAAGACCTCAGGATGAGGGCAGAGGATGAGAGGGGCACCTTCAAGATAACGGAGCAGTAAGACGTGGAGATCACCTACCGTCTCACAAATACATCAAAACTACATCTACATGTGGAACAACTCCTACAGAACACCTACTGAACGCTGGCAGAAGACTTCAGACTTCCCAAAAGACACCCTAAGGCAACCTACACACAGAGGTGGGGCCAAATCCATAGCTGAACGACAGGAGCTCTGTGAACAAAGAAGAGAAAAGGAAATTTCTCCCAGCAGCCTCAGGAGCAGCAGATTAAATCTCCACAATCAATTTGATGTACCCTCTATGTGTGGGATACCTAAAAAGACGAGTCATCCCAAAATTGAGGGCATGGACTTTGGAAACAAATGTAGACTTGGGGTTTGCTTTTTGCATCAATTTGTCTCTGGTTTTATGTTTATCTAAGTTTAGTATTTAGAGCTTATTATCGATGGTAGGTTTGTTTAATGATTTCGATGCTCTATTCCTTTTTTAATTATATATATACATATATATGTATATATATACATATATATTAATATGTATATATATACATATATTTATATATATGTGTGTGTATATATATTATATATATATTACATACATATATATAATATATATTATATAATATATATAATATATATATATATACATATATTCCTTTTTCTCTTTGTGAGTGTCTATGTATATGCTTCTTTGTGTGATTTTGTCTGTATAGCTTTGCTTTTGCCATTTGTCCTAGGGTTCTGACTGTCCGGGTTTCTTTTTATTGATTTTTTTTTAGTATACATTTTAGTGCTTGTTATCATTGGTGGATTTGTTTTTTTTTTTTGGTTTGGTTGCACTCTTCTTCCTTTCTCTCTTTTATTTAAAATTACTTTTAACTTAAAAAATTTTTTTCTCTTTTAATAACTTTACTTTCTTTTCTTTCTTTCTTTCTTTTTTTCTTTCTTTCTTTCTTTCTTCCTTCCTTTCTTTCTTTCTCACCATTTTCTTCTGAGCCTTGTGCCTGACAGGGTCTTTGTGCTCTGGCCAGGTGTCAGACCTGAGCATCTGAGTGGGAGAGCTGAGTTCAGGACATTGGCAGACCAGGGACCTCCCGGCCCTATGGAATATCAAAGAGCAAAAGCTCTCCCAGATATCTCCATTTCAACACTAACACCCAGGTCAAATCAATGATGAGCAAGCTACAGTGATGGACACCCTATGCCAAACAGCTAGCAAGACAGGAACCCAAACCCAACCATTAGCAGAAAGGCTGCTTAAAATCTTAATAATTTCACAGAAACCTCAAAACACACCACCTGGCATGGTCCTGCCCATCAGAAAGACAAGATCCAGCCTCAGCCACCCAATCACAGGCACCAGTCCCCTACACCAGGAAGCATACACAACTCACTGAACAAACCTGACCCACTGGGGGCAGACCCCAAAAACAATGGGAGATACAAGCCTGCAGCCAGTGAAAGAGAGACCCCAAACACAGTCAGTTAAGCAAAATGAGGAGATAGAGAAATACAGAACAGATGAAAAAGCAAGGTAAACACACACCAGACCAAACAAATGAAGAGGAAATAGGCACTCTACTTGAAAAAGAATTCAGAGTAATGATAGTAAGGATGATACAAAATTTTGGAAATAGAATGGAGAAAATAAAAGAAACGTTTAACAAGGACTTAGAAAAACTAAAGAGCAAACAAACAAAGATGAACAACACAATAAAGGAAATTAAAAATTCTCTAGAAGGAATCAATAGTAGAATTCACTGAGGCAGAAGAATGGATATGTGTTTTGGGAGATAAACTAGTGGAAATAATGACCACAGAGCAGAATAAAGAAAAAAGAATGAAAAGAATTGAGGACAAATTAAGAGACCTCTGGGACAACATTAGATACACCAATATTCAAATTATAGTGGTCCCAGAAGAAGAGGAGTAAAATAAAGGGACTGGGGCTTCCCTGGTGGCACAGTGGTTGAGAGTCTGCCTGATGATGCAGGGGATATGGGTTTGCGCCCCAGTCCGGGAAGATCCCACGTGCTGTGGAGCAGCTGGGCCTGTGAGCCATGGCCACTGAGCCTGCGCATCCAGAGCCTATGCTCCACAATGGGAGAGGCCACAACAGTGAGAGGCCCGTGTACCACAAAAAAAAGCAAAAAAAAAGAGAGACTAAGAAAATATTTGAAGAAATTATAGTTCAAAACTTACCTAGTATGGATAAGAAATAGTCAATCAAGTCCAGGAGCACAGAGAATCCCATACAGGATAAATCCAAGGAGAAACACGCCAAGACACATATTAATCAAACTATCAAAAATTAACACAAAGAAAAAAATATTAAAAGCAGCAAGGGAAAACCAACAATTGACATACATGGGAATCCCTATAAGGTTAACAGCTGATCTTTCAGCAGAAACACTGCAAGCCAGAAGGGAGTGACAGAACATATGTAAAGTGATGAAAGGGAAAAAACCTACAGCCAAGTTTACTCTACACAGCAAGGATCTCATTCAGATTCAACAGAGAAATTAAAAATTTTACAGAGAAGCAAAAGCTAAGAGAATTCAGCACCACCAAACTAACTCTACAACATATACTAAAGGAACTTCTCTAGACAGGAAATACAAGAGAAGGAAAAGACTTACAATAACAAACCCAAAACAATTAAGAAAATGGTAATAGGAACATACGTATCAATAACTACCTTAAATGTAAATGGATTAAATGCTCCAACCAAAAGACACAGACTGGCTGAATGGATACAAAAACAGGACCTGTATATATGTTCTCTACAAGAGACCCACTTCAGACCTAAGGACACATACAGACTGAAAGTGAGGGGATGGAAAAAGATATTCTATGCAAATGGAAATCAAAAGAAAGTTGGAGTAGCAATTCTCATATCAGACAAAATAGACTGTAAAATAAAGAATGTTACAAGAGACAAAGAAGGACACTATATAATGATCAAGGCATCAATCCAAGAGGAGCATATAACAATTGTAAATATATATGCACCCAACATAGGAACACCTCAATACATAAGGCAAATGCTAACAGCCATAAAAGGGGAAATCGACAGTAACACAGTTATAATAGGGGATTTTAACATCCCACTTTCACCAATGGACAGATCATCCAAAATGAAAATAAATAAGGAAACACAAGCTTTAAATTATATATTAAACAAGATGGACTTAATTGATATTTTTAGGACATTCCATCCACAAACAACAGATTACACTTTCTTCTCAAGTTCTCATGGAACGTTCTCCAGAATAGATTACATTTGGGCCACAAAACAAGCTATGGTAAATTTAAGAAAAGTGAAATTATATCAAGTATCTTTTCAGACTACAACGCTGTGAGAGTAGTAACCAATTACAGGAAAAAAGTCTGTAAAAACTACAAACACTTGGAGGCTAAACAACACACTACTTAATAACCAAGAGATCACTGAAGAAATCAAAAAGGATATCAAAAAATACCTAGAAACAAATGACAATGAATACACAATGACCCAAACCTATGGGATACAGCAATAGCAGTTCTAACAGGGAAGTTTATAGCATTACAATCCTATCTCAAGAAACAAGAAACATCTCAAATACACAACCTAAACATACACCTAATGCAATTAGAGAAAGAAGAACAAAAAAACACCAAAGTTATCAGAAGGAAACAAATCATAAAGAACAGATCAGAAATAAATGAAGGAAATGATAGCAAATATCAATAAAACTAAAAGCTAGTCTTTATGAAGATAAACAAAATTGGTAAACCATTAACCAGACTGATCAAGAAAAAAAAAAAAAAAAGAAGACTCAAATGAATAGAATTAGAAATGAAAAAGGAAAAGAAACAACTGTCACTGTAAAAATACAAAAGATCATGAGAGATTACTACAAGCAACCATTTGCCAATAACATGGACAACCTGGAAGGAATGGATAAAGTCTTAGAAAAGCACAACCCTCTGAGATGGAACCAAGAAGAAATATAAAATATAAACAGACCAATCACAAGCACTGAAATTGAAACTGTGATTAAAAATCTTCCAACAGGCTGCTCAGGCTCCAGAGCGCAGTGCGAGGCACAGCGTCTCTGCTGCTGGCCTGCCACCGCCATTGTGAGTTGAGTGTGGTGGGCAGCGCTTCTGTGCACCGTCTGGAGCTGAGGTGTCGCCGCAGCCATTTCGCACTGGGAACTCTGGTCTGAGGTGCCGGGGCCAAGGCCTCTGCACACGACACCTGTGAGCACGTGAGACTAGACTAAGCACAAAGGAAGAGAAAAAGAGGACTTTAAGAAACCATTGAGGGAAGATGGCGGAAGAGTAAGACGCGGAGATCACCTTCCTCCCCACAGATACACCAGAAATACATCTACACGTGGAACAACTCCTACAGAACACCTACTGAAGGCTGGCAGAAGACCTCAGACCTCCCAAAAGGCAAGAAACTCCCCACGTACCTGGGTAGGGCAAAAGAAAAAAAAAGAAAAAAGAAAAAACAGAGACAAAAGAATAGGGACGGCACCTGCACCAGTGGGAGGGAGCTGTGAAGGAGGAAAAGTTTCCACACACTAGGAAGCCCCTTCGTGGGCGGAGACTGCGGGAGGCGGAGGGGGGAGCTTCGAAGCCGCGGAGGAGTGCACAGCAACGGGTGCGGAGGGCAAAGCGGGGAGATTCCCGCACAGAGGATCGGTGCCTACCTGCACTCACCAGCCCGAGAGGCTTGTCTGCTCACCCGCCGGGGCGGGCGGGGCTGCGAGCTGAGGCTCTGAGGCTCGGGTTTCGGTTTCGGAGGGAGCGCAGGGAGAGGACTGAGCCTCAAGGGGTTAGTGCACCACGGCTAGCCGGGAGGGAGTCCGGGGAAAAGTCTGCACCTGCTGAAGAGGCAAGAGACCTTTTCTTACCTCTTTGTTTCCTGGTGCGTGAGGAGAGGGGTTTAAGAACGCTGCTTAAAAGAACTCCAGAGACGGGCGCGAGCCGCGGCTAAAAGCGCGGACCCCAGAGACGGGCGGGAGATGCTAAGGCTGCTGCTGCCGCCACCAAGGGGCCTGTGTGCGAGCACAGGTCACTCTCCACACCCCTCTTCCGCTGAGCCTGTGCAGCCCGCCACTGCCAGGGTCCCGGGATCCAGGGACAACTTCCCCGGGAGAACGCACGGCGGGCCTCAGGCTGGTGCAAAGTCACATCGGACTTTGCCGCCCGCAGGCCCGCCCCGCACTCCGTGCCCCTCCCTCCCCGCCGGCCTGAGTGCGCCAGAGCCCCCGAATCAGCGGCTCCTTTAACCCCATCCTGTCTGAGCAAAAAACAGACGCCGTCCAGCGACCTACACGCAGAGGCAGGGCCAAATCCAAAGCTGAGCCCCTGTGAGCTGTGAGAACAAAGAAGAGAAAGGGAAATCTCTCCCAGCAGCCTCAGAAGCAGCGGATTAAAGCTCCACAATCAACTTGATATACCCTGCATCTGTGGAATACCTGAATAGACAACCAATCATCCCAAATTAAGGAAGTGGACTTTAGGAGCAAGATCTATGATTTTTTTCCCTTTTCCACTTTTTGTGAATGTGTATGTGTATGCTTCTGTGTGAGACCTTGTCTGTATAGTCTTGCTTCCACCATTTGTCCTAGGGTTCTATCCGTCCATGTTTTTTTTTTTTTTTAATTTTTTTCTTAATAATCAATTTTAATTTTAATAACGTTATTATACTTTACCTTCGTTCTTTCTTTCTTTCTTTCTTTCCTTCCTTCCTTCCCTCCTTTAGACAATGAATCATCCCAAATTGAGGAGGTGGTCTCTGACAGCAAGATTTATGATTTTTCCCCCTTTACCTCTTTTAGTGAGGGTGTATGTGTATGCTTCTGTGTAAGATTTTGTCTGTATAGCTTTGCTTCCAACATTTGTCCTAAGGTTCTATCCGTCCCTTTTTTTTTTTTCTAAATAAGAATTTTTTAATTCAATAACTTTATTTTACTTTATTTTATTTTTACTGTATCTTCTTTCTTTCTGTCTTTTTTTCCTTCTTTCCCTCCTTCCTTCCTTCCTCCCTCCCTCCTTGCCTTCTTGCCTTCTTGCCTTCTTTGCTTTTTTCTTTCTTCCTTCCTTCCTTCCTTCCCTCCTTTCCTTCTTTCTTTCCTCATACTTCTACTAATTCCCTCTACTTTTTCTCCCTTTTATTCTGAGCCGTGTGGATGAAAGGCTCTTGGTGCTCCAGACAGGAGTCAGGGCTCTGCCTCTGAGGTAGGAGAGCCAACTTCAGGACACTGGTCCACAAGAGACCTCCCAGCTCCACATAATATCAAATGGCAAAAATCTCCCAGAGACCTCCATCTTAACACCAGCACCCAGCTTCACTCAACGACCAGCAAGCCACAGTACTGGACAACCTATGCCAAACAACTAGCAAAACAGGAACACAACCCACCCATTAGCAGAGAGGCTGCCTAAAATCATAATAAGGCCACAGACACCCCAAAACACACCACCAGACGTGAACCTGCCCACTAGAGAGACAAGATCCAGCCTCATCCACCACAACACAGGCACTAGTCCCCTCCACCAGGAAGCCTACACAACCCACTGACCAACCTTAGCCACTGGAGACAGACATCAAAAACAGCGGGAACTATGAACCTGCAGTCTGCAAAAAGGAGACCCCAAACACAGTAAGATAAGCAAAATGAGAAGACAGAAAAACACACAGCAGATAAAGGAGCAAGATAAAAATGAACCAGACCTAACAAATGAAGAGGAAATAGCCAGTCTACCTGAAAAAGAATTCAGCATAATGATAGTAAGGATGATACAAAATCTTGGAAATAGAATGGAAAAAATGCAAGAAACAGTTAACAAGGACCTAGAAGAAATAAAGATGAAACAAGCAATGATGAACAACACAATAAACGAAATTAAAAGTACTCTAGATGGGATCAATAGCAGAATAACTGAGGCAGAAGAACGGATAAGTGACCTGGAAGATAAAATAGTGGAAATAACTACTGCAGAGCAGAATAAAGAAAAAAGAATGAAAAGAACTGAGGACAGTCTCAGAGACCTCTGGGACAACACTAAACACACCAACATTCGAATTATAGGGGTTCCAGAGGAAGAAGAGAAAAAGAAAGGGACTGAGAAAATATTTGAAGAGATTATAGTTGAAAACTTCCCTAATATGGGAAAGGAAATAGTTAATCAAGTCCAGGAAGCACAGAGAGACCCATACAGGATAAATACAAGGAGAAATATGCCAAGACACATATTAATCAAACTGTCAAAAATTAAATACAAAGAAAGCATATTAAAAGCAGCAAGGGAAAAACAACAAATAACACATAAGGGAAAGCCCATAAGGTTAACAGCTGATCTCTCTGCTGAGAGAGATCCTACAAGCCAGAAGGGAGTGGCAGGACATACTGAAAGTGATGAAGGAGAAAAACCTGCAGCCAAGACTACTCTACCCAGCAAGGATCTCATTCAGATTTGATGGAGAAATTAAAAGCTTTACAGACAAGCAAAAGCTGAGAGAGTTCAGCACCACCAAACCAGCTTTACAACAAATGCTAAAGGATCTTCTCTAGGCAAGAAACACAAGAGAAGGAAAAGACCTATAATAACGAACCCAAAACAATTTAGAAAATGGGAATAGGAACATATATATTGATAATTACCTTAAATGTAAATGGACTAAATGCTCCCACCAAAAGACACAGATTAGCTGAATGGATACAAACACAAGACCCATATATATGCTGTCTACAAGAGACCCACTTCAGACCTAGAGACACATACAGACTGAAAGTAAGGGGATGGAAAAAGATATTCCATGCAAATGGAAGCCAAAAGAAAGCTGGAGTAGCAATTCTCATATCAGACAAAATAGACTTTAAAATAAGGACTATTAAAAGAGACAAAGAATGACACTACATAATGATCAAGGGATCGATCCAAGAAGAAGATATAACAATTGTAAATATTTATGCACCCAACATAGGAACACCTCAATACATAAGGCAAATACTAACAGCCATAAAAGGGGAAATCGACAGTAACACATTCATAGTAGGGGACTTAAACACCCCACTTTCACCCATGGACAGATCATCCAAAATGAAAATAAATAAGGAAACACAAGCTTTAAATGATACATTAAACAAGATGGACTTAATTGATATTTATAGGACCCTCCATCCAAAAACAACAGAATACACATTTTTCTCAAGTGCTCATGGAACATTCTCCAGGATAGACCATATCTTGGGTCACAAATCAAGCCTTGGTAAATTTAAGAAAATTGAAATTGTATCAAGTATCTTTTCTGACCACAATGCCGTGAGACTAGATATGAATTACAGGAAAAGATCTGTAAAAAATACAAACACATGGAGGCTAAACAATACACTACTTAATAATGAAGTGATCACTGAAGAAATCAAAGAGGAAATCAAAAAATACCTAGAAACAAATGACAAGGGAGACGACCCAAAACCTATGGGATGCAACAAAAGCAGTTCTAAGGGGGAAGTTTATAGCAATACAAGCCCACCTTAAGAAGCAGGAAACATCTCGAATAAACAACCTAACCTTGCACCTCAAACAATTAGAGAAAGAAGAACAGAAAAACCCCAAAGCTAGCAGAAGGAAAGAAATCATAAAAATCAGATCAGAAATAAATGAAAAAGAAATGAAGGAAACAATAGCAAAGATCAATAAAACTAAAAGCTGGTTCTTTTAGAAGATAAACAAAATAGATAAACCACTAGCCAGACTCATCAAGAAAAAAAGGGAGAACACTCAAATCAATAGAATTAGAAATGAAAAAGGAGAAGTAACAACTGACACTGCAGAAATAAAAGAGATCATGAGAGATTGCTACAGGCAACCCTATGCCAATAAAATGGACAATCTGGAAGAAATGGACAAATTCTTAGAAATGCACAACATGCCAAGACTGACTCAGGAAGAAATAGAAAATATGAACAGACCAATCACAAGCACTGATATTGAAACTGTGATTAAAAATCTTCCAACAAAGAAAAGCCAAGGACCAGATGGCTTCACAGGCGAATTCTATCAAACATTTAGAGAAGAGCTAACACCTATCCTTCTCAAACTCTTCCAAAATATAGAAGAGGGAGGAACACTCCCAAACTCCTTCTACGAGGCCACCATCACCTTGATACCAAAACCAGACAAGGATGTCACAAAGAAAGAAAACTACAGGCCAATATCACTGATGAACATAGATGCAAAAATCCTCAACAAAATACTAGCAAACAGATTCCAAGAGCACATTAAAAGGATCATACATCATGATCAAGTGGGGTTTATTCCAGGAATGCAAGGATTCTTCAATATACACAAATCAATCAATATGATAAACCATATTAACAAATTGAAGGAGAAAAACTATATGATCATCTCAATAGATGCAGAGAAAGCTTTTGACAAAATTCAACACCAATTTATGATAAAAACCCTGCAGAAAGCAGGCATAGAGGGAACTTTCCTCAACATAATAAAGGCCATATATGACAAGCCCACAGCCAACATCATCCTCAATGGTGAAAAACTGAAAGCATTTCCACTAAGATCAAGAACAAGACAAGGTTGCCCACTCTCACCACTCTTATTCAACATAGTTTTGGAAACTTTAGCCACAGCAATCAGAGAAGAAAAGGAAATAAAAGGAATCCAAATCAGAAAAGAAGAAGTAAAGCTGTCACTATTTGCAGATGACATGATCCTATATATAGAGAATCCTAAAGATGCTACCAGAAAACTACTAGAGCTAATCAATGAATTTGGTAAAGTGGCAGGATACAAAATTAATGCACAGAAATCTCTTGCATTCATATATACTAATGATGAAAAATCTGAAAGTGAAATCAAGGAAACATTCCCATTTACCATTGCAACAAAAAGAATAAAATATCTCGGAATAAACCTACCTAAGGAGACAAAAGACCTATATGCAGAAAATTATAAGACACTGATGAAAGAAATTAAAGATGATACAAATAGATGGAGAGATATACCATGTTCTTGGATTGGAAGAATCAACATTGTGAAAATGACTCTACTACCCAAAGCAATCTATAGATTCAATGCAATCCCTATCAAACTACCACTGGCATTTTTCACAGAACTAGAACAAAAAATTTTGCAATTTGTATGGAAACACAAAAGACCCCGAATAGCTAAAGCAATCTTGAGAACGAAAAAAGGAACTGGAGGAATCAGGCTCCCTGACTTCAGACTATACTACAAAGCTACAGTAATCAAGACAATATGGTACTGGCACAAAAACAGAAAGATAGATAAATGGAACAGGATAGAAAGCCCAGAGATAAACCCACGCACATATGGACACCTTATCTTTGATAAAGGTGGCAGGAATGTACAGTGGAGAAAGGACAGCCTCTTCAATAAGTGGTGCTGGGAAAACTAGACAGGTACATGTAAAAGTATGAGATTAGATCACTCCCTAACACCATACACAAAAATAAGCTCAAAATGGATTAAAGACCTAAATGTAAGGCCAGAAACTATCAAACTCTTAGAGGAAAACATAGGCAGAACACTCTATGACATAAATCACAGCAAGATCCTTTCTGACCCACCTCCTAGAGTAATGGAAATAAAAACAAAAATAAACAAATGGGACCTAATGAAACTTCAAAGCTTTTGCACAGCAAAGGAAACCATAAACAAGACCAAAAGACAACCCTCAGAATGGGAGAAAATATTTGCAAATGAAGCAACCGACAAAGGATTAATCTCCAAAATTTACAAGCAGCTCATGCAGCTCAATAACAAAAAAACAAACAACCCAATCCAAAAATGGGCAGAAGACCTAAATAGACATTTCTCCAAAGAAGATATACAGACTGCCAACAAACACATGAAAGAATGCTCAACATCATTCATCATTAGAGAAATGCAAATCAAAACTACAATGAGATATCATCTCACACCAGTCAGAATGGCCATCATCAAAAAATCTAGAAACAATAAATGCTGGAGAGGGTGTGGAGAAAAGGGAACACTCTTGCACTGCTGGTGGGAATGTGAATTGGTTCAGCCACTACGGAGAACAGTATGGAGGTTCCTTAAAAAACTACAAATAGAACTACCATATGACCCAGCAATCCCACTATTGGGCATATACCCTGAGAAAACCAAAATTCAAAAAGAGTCATGTACCAAAATGTTCATTGCAGCTCTATTTACAATAGCCCGGAGATGGAAACAACCTAAGTGCCCATCATCGGATGAACGGATAAAGAAGATGTGGCACATATATACAATGGAATATTACTCAGCCATAGAAAGAAACGAAATTGAGCTATTTGTAATGAGGTGGATAGACCTAGAGTCTGTCATACAGAGTGAAGTAAGTCAGAAAGAAAAAGACAAATATCGTATGCTAACACATATATATATGGAATTTAAGAAAAAAAAATGTCACGAAGAACCTAGGGGTAAGGCAGGAATAAAGACGCAGACCTCCTAGAAAACGGACTTAAGGTTATGGGGAGGGGGAAGGGTGAGCTGTGACAGGGCGAGAGAGAGTCATGGACATATACACACTAACAAACGTAATAAGGTAGATAGCTAGTGGGAAGCAGCCACATGGTACAGGGATATTGGCTCGGTGCTTTGTGACAGCCTGGAGGGGTGGGATAGGGAGGGTGGGAGGGAGGGAGACGCAAGAGGGAAGACATATGGGAACATATGTTTATGTATGACTGATTCACTTTGTTATAAAGCAGAAACTAACACACCATTGTAAAGCAATTATACCCCAATAAAGATGTTAAAAAAAAGAAAAAATCCAGGACCAGACGGCTTCACAGGCGAATTCTATCAAACATTTAGAGAAGAGCTAACCCCTATCCTTCTCAAACTCTTCCAAAATATAGAAGAGAGAGGAACACACCTAAACTCATTCTACAAGGCCACCATCACCATGATGCAAAAAACAGACAAAGATGATACAAAGAGAGAAAACTACAGGCCAATATCACTGATGAACATGGATGCAAAAGTCCTCAACAAAATACTAGCAAACAGAATCCACCGCACATTTAAAGGATCATACACCATTATAAAGTTGGGTTTATCCCAGGAATGCAAGCATTCTTCAATATACACCAATCAATCAATATGATAAACCATATTATCAAATTGAGAAAAACCATATGATCATCTCAATAGATGCAGAGAAAGCTTTCAACAAAATTCAACACCCTTTTATGATAAAAACCCTGCAGAAAGTATGCATAGAGGGAACTTTCCTCAACATAATAAAGGCCATATATGACAGATCCACAGCCAACATCATCCTCAATGGTGAAAAACTGAAACAATTTCCACTAAGATCAGGAATAAGTCAAGGTTGCCCACTCTCACCACTCTTATTCAACACGGTTTTGGAAGTTTTAGTCACAGCCATCAGAGAAGAAAAAGAAATAAAAGGAATCCAAATCAGAAAAGAAGTAAAGCTGTCACTGTTTGCAGATGACATGATACTATACATAGAGAATCCTAAAGATGCTATGAGAAAACTACTAGAGCTAATCAATGAATGTGGTTAAGTAGCAGGATACAAAATTAATGTACAGAAATCTCTTGCATTCCTATACACTATTGATGAAAAATCTGGAAGAGAAATTAAGGAAATACTTCCATTTCCTACTGCAACAAAAAGAATAAATACCAGGAATAAACCTGCCTAAGGAGACAAAAGATCTTTGTGCAAAAAACTATAAGACACTGATAAAAGAAATTAAATTTGCTACAAACAGATGGAGATATATACAATGTTCTTGGATTGGAAGAATCAACATTGTGAAAATGACTCTACTACCCAAAGCAATCTACAGATTCAGTTCAATCCTTATCAAACTACCAATGGCATTTTTCACAGAACTAGAAGAAAATATTTCACAATTTGTATGGAAACACAAAAGACCCCGAGTATCCAAAGGAATCCCGAGAAAGAAAAATGGAGCTGGAATAATCAGGCTCCCTGACTTCACACTATACTACAAAGCTACAGCAAACAAGATAGTATGGTACTCACACAAAAACAGAAAAATAGATCAATGGAACAGGATGCAAAACCCAGAGAAAAACCCACGCACATATGGTCACCTAATCTTGGAGAAAGGAGGCAGGAATATACGATGGAGAAAATACAGCCTCTTCAATAACTGGTCCTGGGAAAACTGGACAGCTACATGTAAGAGAATGAAATTAGAACACTCTCTAACACCATACACAAAAATAAACTCAAACTGGATTAAAGACTTAACATAAGGCCAGACACTATAAAACTCTGAGACAAAAACATAGGCAGAACACTCTATGACATAAATCACAGCAAGATCCTTTTTGACCCATCTCCTAGAGAAATGGAAATAAAAACAAAAATAAACAAATGGGACCTAAGGAAACTTCAAAGCTTTTGCACGGCAAAGGAAACCATAAACAAGACAAAAAGACAACCCTCAGAATGGGAGAAAATATTTTCAAATGAAGCAACTGATCAAAGATTAATTTCCAATATATACATGCAGCTCAATATCAAAATAAAGCAAACAACCCAATCCAAAAATTGGCAGAAGGCCTAGTCATTTCTCCAGAGAAGAAATATAGACTGCCAAGAAGCACATGAAGGATGCTCAACATCAATAATCATTAGAGAAATGCAAATCAAAACTACAATGAAGTGCCACCTCCCACCAGTCAGAATAGCCATCATCAAGAAAACTACAAACAATAAATGCTGGAGAGGGTGTGGAGAAAAGGGAACCCTCTTGCACTGTTGGTGAGAATGTAATCTGATATAGCTACAATGGGGAAGAGTATGGAATTTCCTTCAGAAACTAAAAATAGAACTACTAAATGATCCAGCCATCCCATGACTGGGCATATACACTGAAAGCCATAATTCAAAAAGAGTCATGTACCAAAATGTTCACTGCAGCACTGTTTACAATAGCCAGGGCATGGAAGCATCCTAAGTGTCCATCAACAGATGAATGGATAAAGATTTGACACATATACACAATGGAATAATACTCAGCCATAAAAAGAAACGACACTGAGTTTTTGTAGTGAGGTCGATGGATCTAGAGTTTGTCATACAGAGTTAAGTAATCAGAAATAGAAAAATAAATACTGTATGCTAACAATATATATGGAATTAAAAAAAAATGGTTCTGAAGAACCTAGGGACAGGACAGGAATATAGATGCAGACATAGAGAATGGACTTGAGGACATGGGGAAGGGGAAGGGTAAACTGGGACAATGCAAGAGAGTGACATGTGCATATATACACTGCCAAACATAAAATAGATACCTAGTGGGAAGCAGCCGTATAGCACAGGTAGATCAGCTCGGTGCTTTGTTTCCATCTAGAGGAGTGGGATAAGGAGGGTGGGAGGGAGACACAAGAGAGAGGAGATATGGGGATTTATGTATGTGTATACCTGATTCACTTTGTTATACAGCAGAAACTAACACACCATTGTAAAGCTATTATACTCCAATAAAGATTTTAAAAAATAAATGTGTTGAGATAATATAAAGAATTTAGCAGGAAAAATTTGTGACACTTTGGAGAAGAAATATGTGAATTCAACAAGGACATTTTTTTCTTAATCTGTCTTTTTCTTCAGGTTAACACTATTTACATATTCACTAATTTTACAAGGAGACCTTTTAAATGTATCAATAGGTCAATAAATCCATGACTTTAATGGGATGGTACTTCGTTCAGTCTTTATATGAGTGTTACCTTGGATGCTGTGTTATTTTGCTCTAAATGCTGCTACTAAAGAAATTTTAACCTATTGGTCAGGACATTTAGCATGTTGATCAGTCGAACAAATGAGGAAGCTTTGTAGACTTGGGTACAACCTGAATCTATTCAAATTAAGGAATTAAATGGGATGAGCATTCTGATTTCTTGAGATTCAAACCAGCTTTCTTGCTCTTTGTTATCTCTTTCCGTGTTTCCTGAGGTGCTGGTTCCCATCTCTGGGCCTTTTCTTCCTTTATCTTCCACCTAGATAATCTTCACCAACATTCTCTACCTAAGAACAAATCCACCCTTTTCTGAAGACCCACCGTATGGTCCAGTTCCTTTTCAATGTCCTCCCATATGATCCACTGTTCATTATTCTCTCCCTTCTTAGAAATCTTAAGAAAGGTTTTCATTGCATCTCTTCATCAACCTCCCACTGCACCAGCTGACCAGATAATAAGCACCAGGTATATTCTGAATGCCCCCTTGTTGGGATCATCAGTGTGCATATTCATAACTAGAACAGTTTCCTGCTTTTGTACAGCAATTGACAAATGTCAAAGGAGTTCAACAAATAGTATTTCTCTGAATCATGTGGGAACCATGAAAGCTAGATACTGTCATTTTCCTATAATTAAATAAAGAAACCAAGACTCTGATTGGCTAAGGGAATATCTCATAATAAGAGTCAGGAAATGAAGAGTTAAGACTAGATACCAGAGTCTGAAAGTAAGTCCAAAGGTCTTTTAGTTACAAATTTTAAGATTTATTTCTCTATCTTTTATCCAAGGAGAAATTTACTGAATCATTCTAAATGAAAGCAGGGTGGGGATAGTATTAAAAAAAAGGCTGTGATTATTCTCAAAGTACGTGTTTTACAGATTTCTTTCATCAGAATGTCCTAAATATTTCTGTTTAAAATTCAGATACCCAGGGACCCATTGAAACCTGATAAATCAGATCTCTTGGTGCAGACCCTAAGAATTAACGTTCTATTTCAAAATTTACTAATAGAGAAAATTCAACAATTGCGGCAAAGTGTCTGAATGGTTATATTTTGTTACCTTATGTGTCCAAAAAGTGAAATAACACTCTCTTTTACAACTTTTTCACTTGGAACAAACTTTCTGAATTTTTAGTTTCTTAATACACTGTCTCCTCCATCACTTGTAAGTGTCATTTTCATGGAGAAGATATAATATAGGTATAAAACCTCGCTAAAACATCCACCAATACATTTAACTGTAGCTGTCAACTCCTAGGGTACGTTTAAAGGTGAGGGGTTGGGACAGAAAACCATAGATGGCAGAATATTATATTTTTCCAACACTGTTGACAGGCAAAGAGCATTTCATTTTCAGAGCACATACTCATTTTTAGTGGCCACTGTTCTCGATTTTCTCTTGGAATAAATGTGTACAAAGGCAATTTGGAACAAAAGTAGTACTGTTACTAGAAATATGGTTTCTGAGATGTGGGTAGTCATCTCTTTGAAAACAAGTTCAGAGAGAACTCTCTGCCTCCATCATGGATGCTTGGACATGCCCCCATTTGACTGGATGTTGCATGGGATGGAGCACTTGTAGAGTGAAGAGCGTTTTGGGCAGCCTGCTATAGTGCAAAAGGAAGATAACACCAGGAGAGAGAAGGACTGAGACTATATAACAGGGATCTTTGGGCATGTTGAACACCTCAGTGTAGGGCAATTCATCAATAGCACAAGCTCTCATGAGTGCATTTGTAGTATATCTCATATGATATCTTTCTACATATCTGTATATGTATATGTGCATACATGTTTAAATGCAATCTTATTGTTTATTCTAAAAGTTATAATTCATTCAACTATTAACTGAGTGCCTCTAGACAGCCCACAAATATACAATTTCCTTCATGTTTAGCCTATTCCTTTTCATTTATTTCTCCTTTTCTGTTTTGTTTCTGAGTCGTATGACATACTATATAGAAAAAAGCCAGTTGTATTGGACTAAATAACTCATTCTAGTTCCAGTCATGTGCACAATCCTTATTATTTGGGAAGGTTCCACCCACTAACAACTCTGGCTTCAGAATATATTGTTTTCAGAGCTCTCCTGACATCACTCAGGCATACTGATTGTACAAAAACAAATATGCCTGGGCTTGATAAGGTTAAATTGCATATAAGCTCAAGTTCTTCTTTGCTATTATGTTTAAACAAAAATAACCATGTTATTTCCAGATCCAGTCAGACCACAAGAAAAGCTACCAGCTCCTGCCAAATAACAAAGGACAGATTGGTAAGAACAGAGGGGAAAAAGACAAAACTTATTTTTCATCTTAGAACAAATGGAGCGGAGAGTCCAGTTGGAAGGCTGGGGACATTGTTTGATGGACTGGGCTGGGGCTAATGCCAGCTTCCTCGTGCCTTGATCCCCTCTTGTCAGAGAGCAGCACTTTATAGAACAGACAATACTGACTGTATTAGTCAGAGTTCCCCAGAGAAAAAGAATCAGTGTGATCTCTCTCTGTCTCTCTGTGTCTCTGTCTGTCTCTGCATGTATTTACATATATACACACACACACACACACACACACACACACACACACACATACACACACACACACACATATATATGGAGAGAGAGAGAGTTTATTATAAGGAATTGGCTCACATGATTATGGAGGCTGACAAGTCCTCAAGATCAGTAGTCAGCAAGCTGAAGATCCAGGAGAGCTGGTGGTATAGCTCTAGTTCAATCCTGAAGGTCTGAGAAGCAGGAGAGCCAATGATGGGCATTCTAGTGCAAAAGCTGGCAAGCTAGAGACCCAAAAAATGCCAATGTTTAAATCTGAGTTCAAAGTCCAGAAGAGACCAATATCCCAGCTGAGGTGTCAGGCAGGAAAAACTCCCTCTAACTCATCCTTTTTGTTCTATTCTAGTCTTCCTTTGATTGGATGAAACCCATAGAAATTAAGGAGGGCAATCTGCTTTAGTCAGTCTACTAATTCAAATGTTAATCTCATTCAGAAATACCCTCACAGACACACCCAGAATAATGTTTGGCCAAATGTTTGGGCTCCCCATGGTCCCTCCCTGTTGACACATAAAATTAACCATCACACTGACCTAGAAATCAAGGTCTCCAGCAGACTGGAGATTTGAAGGTCAGGCAGTCTAAACCCCCACTCAGGACAGGTATCCCTTTCTCCAACTTCTTGAATGTGTGTCATCCAGTTTCTGCATGTGCATATCAAGTGATACTTTCCCTGGATGGCCCCATTTGTTGTTGGAAATTCAGATTAAAATACTTATTAGTTTCTGACCTAGTCACCTTCATGTTTCTACACCTTGAGCAAGTCTTTTCTCAGCTTGCAATGCTTCCCCAAGCAGGTTTTTCCCTTTGAGTCTTCTCTTATACTGTCAGGCAGATACCAAAGCCTCTGCTTTCAGGAAGCTCATGCTAGTAAGAAAGGGTTAGCAGTCACAGCACAGGGGAAAAGCTATTAAATGTACAAATACATGGAACTAATGGAGGAGGATGGGGAGAGTCATGATCAGAGTTCCTACCCCTGGTCCTTGCCATAAGCAGACTGACTAGAACTAACCAGTTATGCTAGGGACTAGCACCCACTGTGTATCTTATTATTGCATTAGACATGGTACAGAAACATGAATTCTGAACCGGTAGAACACAATGCAGATGGAGAGATAGAGAAAGGACATATTGCAAATGCAGCCAAAGGTACCAAGTGATATATGAGAAGCAGGATCTCAGAGGAAGAACTCATCAGTGGAAGCAGGTGATTGAGAAGTGCTTTGTGTTTTGACTCTTACAGGATGGGTATTTTTTATATGCTCCTAAAGGGAAAGTGAGGGTTCCTGGGAAGCATAAGTGGTCCCTGTAAAGGGAGAAAGGTGGGAATGAGCAGTACTATTCTGGAATTCTTGAGTGGTTACACTCCCTGAGATGCAGGCTCTGAAGCTTCCAAAGGTAAATTACTCACAATTAGAAAGTGCCTTAGGCCCAGACACAATCAGGCTCCATGAGATTAGGAGAAAATCCTAAAGAAGTTTGCTGGCTCTACGGATTTAAGGTATTTATTTACCCAGACTGTAGGAGCTGTTCAGACAGATATGAAACTTGCCTGCACACAGCTGTCCCCTTAATGGGCTGAATCATGTCCCCGGCGGCTACCTCTTGGGATGAACAGAAATTTCAGTCTCTTTCTCCACACCAATTTTCACACCCCAGCTGCCAAGAAGGGGGGCAATTAATACTGCTGCTGACAGTTATTCCAGTTTGGGTCCAGGCCCCTGGGATGGAAAAATCTCACTGGGATACCTAAGAGTTGTATCTGGAGTTGTTGCAGAAAGGCCTGCTTAAAAAAAAGAAAAGGCAGCTAAGGGATAGTGTATTAAAAAAGCCTTTAAGATTCAAAATGTTATATCTCTCTTTACCCTTTAATTTACTTTTAAAATAATTATTGGATGTATAACACGTGCCCAAGTATGTACTTGATGCTGAGAAAAATAAATAAATAAACAAACAAACAAATGAATAATGAAGAAGACATTATAGAGTCTGGTTCCAGGAAATTAAAGGTCCAATGTGAAGAATAAGTTACTAATAATGTCAAACCGGGTAATTGCGCTAAAAACCTTTGTTGAATCAGTCACCAGGTAGAATACAAAAGAAGCAAAGGAGGATAAAACTACTTAAAAGATAAGAAAGATCCACAACAACTTATTTAATGCCAAAATGTTAAATTTCCTCCTCTGCGCTGTCATATTTTTCCTCTTCTTGGTTCTCTTTGATTCTATGAACATTTAAGAGAGCAAAACAGCATGTACATCCTTCTCCTTCCCACTGCAGAAGCTCCATGCTCACAGTTTGGCTATAAAAAGCAGAGAACTAGGTAAGTACAATTAGTTTGTGCCTCACGTCTAGTTATCACTCAGCTGGGCTGGCTGCTGAAGCTTTACATTTTCACGTAGCACTCCTGTGCATATCTCCTTCTTTAATTATTTCTACAGGTTTTAATTTGTAAACTTTCATGTGAGATTTGGGGTTGCACTTTGCTAGAGTAACTGATATGATTGCGGAAGCAAATTACAGCTTTACCTGAAGCTTTTTTTTTCAGACAAAAAATTATTACATATTTCTAGTGTTGGGTCAGGGGAGCCTGTGGAACAAACTTCTAAGCAAACACAACTATTCTGGTCTCCTGAAAATTGGTATATTCAGTTAAATGCTCACAATCTGGTTAGCTTTCAATAAATACCATTTAAAACTGAAAGCCTCACTGCTATAAGCATGACACCAGGTAATGAAGCTTGTATCACTCTTGTTCTCAAGATTTTCAGCCAATAATATGCAGCTTCAAAACTCTCATCTTTGAGCTCAGGAAGCAATTTGACTTACATTAGAGATCTCTTGCAATAAATATCATTGTTATTTTAACTTGATACTCCTTGTAGTAAAATATTTTAATTCGTGTTCACCAAATTGAGAAGAGATGGAACTGAAATTTGATTTTTAAAAAGTCCAATTTCTTTATACAGAGATTGAGGAGTGTGACAGAGTTATAAAGCACATGCCTAAAAGCACAAAGGAGCAAAGTATTTGAACAGTTAATCAGCTGTAAGAAATGTTAACAGTTAAAGCTCTGAAAATTCAAAATAGTCACAAACACACATATAGTTAAAAATTACTTCAACAAATAATTATGAATATAGACTTACTATAAACACTGTGCATATATATGCATATATGTATATGTGTATATATATGTATATATGTGTGTGTGTATATATGTATATATATTTTTGCTACTTACAAATGACTTTCAGCTGATCAATATCGTATGTGCTAAATGAAACTAATGATCTCTCTGTCAGAAAGACTAAGGTCCAGTTATCATAAGTACTTGAAAGTAATAGAATTGAATCAAACTGCCCACAAATCTGACTTCATTAATTCATAATGTCTTGCCCTCTAACGAGAGTGAATTGATATTTTCATTCTAGAGTATTTAATCAAATAGTGGAGAAGCAAGAAAGAGGAGAGGGTGCAGGAGAAAGGCATGCGGCAACTTTTACTTAATATTTTAAGTGAGAAGTCACAGCTGTCAATTCTCATCGACATTTTCCCATACTCTGCTTAATTAATGTCTTTACTGACATAAACTGAGCCTGTTTCTAGGAAGCCATTTAATCTGAAATTTTGCTTTCCCAAGGAAGATGGTAACAAGGAAGTTTAGTTAATTCTCTTTTCTTTTTTTGTTGCTGTACACGGGGCTCTCACTGTTGTGGCCTTTCCCGTTGTGGAGCACAGGCTCTGGACGCGCAGGCTCAGCGGCCATGGCTCACGGGCCCAGCCGCTCCGCGGCATGTGGGATCTTCCCGGACCGGGGCACGAACGCGTGTCTCCTGCATTGGCAGGCGGACTCTGAACCACTGCGCCACCAGGGAAGCCCTACCTCTCTTTTCTGATCACGATCTGGTAAGGGTTTGGTCATGCCCATTCTGGATAAGATGTCACGAAAGACCTTGAATTTCATACTGTGGAATTGGCACCAAAGAAGAGCCATTTGTAGTTTCAAGCAGGCCCTTGCATCAATTTCATTGTCATTTTAACAAGGCATCTCTGCTAAGACATGGTGGTAAAAGTGTAGGAGTGGAAAAGAACTGATGGATTGAGCCAAGAGAGGATATTAAGGATGATGATAAGGAAACATATTCACTATAGATTTATAACTAACACTAAGATATATAACTAACAAGATGGTGCCTCAGTGTTTACTAAGCATGAGGTTTGGGAAATTATTTGTGATGTTTCTGAGTGTTCAAGCTTGAGACACTGCATAGACATCAACGT
The DNA here is from genome assembly GCF_949987515.2 of Delphinus delphis. Lineage (NCBI taxonomy): Eukaryota > Metazoa > Chordata > Mammalia > Artiodactyla > Delphinidae > Delphinus > Delphinus delphis. The sequence continues at coordinate 53,110,965 of NC_082695.1, forward strand.
ATTATTCATGCGAGGACTAAAGAACAAGACCCTGCACAAACCTGTCAAGAAGCCTACCTAATCCCTCTGGCCTAGGAAGACTGCAGTGTAACCCTGAGGGCAAGTTCAAGTAGAGATTTCAATCACTGAGTACTTACAATTTGTTAGGGACTGCATTATGTAATTATAAAGCAACAGCGACCAGAAAATGTAGGCATTCAATTAGGTACTAAATTGTATGGTAAAAATGAAAAGAATTGGGGAAATTTGTTAGAGAGTGTGCCAGGACCAGGAGGAGCTACACTCAAGAGCTGAGCCTTGAGTGAGCTCTCAATATGCTTAGGAGTGAAGAACAGCCTCCTGGAGCCCACAAGCAAAGACTACTGGGAGGCAGAGAAGGAAGCAGAACTTTAAAACAGGGCACCTGTGAGCTTGTGATCTGGCCTTTCCTCTCTGGGTGACCATGCCCTGGGGCCTGTGGTGAATAGCAACTCTCTAAATGGGTATGGACAGCAGTGATGTACTGTTACACAGAACACCCAGTCCAGATGGAGGAAAATGTAGGTTGGTCCTTTCAACAGACAGATTGGTAAGTCCATGAATACGGAGGAGAAAGAGGCATGAGGCTGTATAATTATGATATATACCCTATTTTATGTAGATTGTCTTCCAATAGAAAGATGAAAAAAGGTATCCCTGTGAGGATGATAAATTACTTGGTCTGTATGGAAAGCAGAGACCGACACATAGTTTAGTACGTAAAGGAATAGGCTAATTCTCCTAATGGATAAGTGCATTTTTTCCCACCGTTTCTAATCTTTCCAAATGCCCTTTAATGTCTACTATGGTTCAAAACATATTGTATGACTAGAGCTCAGTAAATGCTTGTTGAATTGAACTTTATTACTAGTTAAAAAAAAAAAGAGAAAAAAAACTAGAAAAAATAAGAAAGATAGTGAGATAGAAATAAACTGAAAACAAATTAATTTACACATTACTCCATGGAGATATTTTTTTTAAGTTCTGAATTCTACAATTCTGCTAAAATGCCCATGGGGTAATAGTTTGCTTCTTATTCCATCCATGTCCCTCTGCTTATATCAACAGTACTACAAATGTCTCAGAAAAGTGCATTTTGTGAGTTTCCAATGACTTACTTGTTCACTCATCTCATTATCTGGCAGGCAATTTGTCTTTTTTTTTCTTCTAACAAATGTAAAACCTCCAGGGTTTTCTATACGTATCCTTTCTGAAAATGTTTGTTTCTGTTTGTATGTGGGTGTGTGTTTCTCTAAAATATAGTCAGAACCCATTAGAATATGCTGTCAGAGTCAGTGGTAGGATTTTGTGTTATTTCCCTTTCTACTTGAAAAATAGCATTTAAAAAAGTTTAGCATTTAAAAAAAATGTTCATACACGACATTTTTCTCCCTGTTCACTTTGATAGCACCACCTGCTTCAGGAAATATATATTTTCCACAAACCACTCAAATGAACTAATCCATTTTCACTATGTGTCCTTTTTGGCAAAATATCTACAGAATTTGCTTTCATAAAGATAAATTCTGTTGCTTTGCTTCTGTCTTTTTCTCTTTCTCTTTATGAAAGGAAAATGATTCTTTGTTTTCTTCTTTGTGGGGAAATGCATACAGAAATGAAATTCTAGAAACAATTAAAACCAATGAGTGAAATTATGATTTTGGACAAATTTATTTTAATCTCTCTGATTCTCACTTTTCTCATTTGTAAAATGAGAATTTTGGAGCAAAATATCACTTGAGTTTCATTTGCTAAAGATTCCATGATTCTTGTCCATGATATTTTACCTGGAATTAGAGGTAGATGTAATATGGGATTCTCAGTGTTCTAATACTGTTGCAGATAGGTCTACATGATTTGTGGAATTATTGATACTATCAAACTTGGTGGGAATTTTTCCATGTGAGATTGAAGAGGTTGGATTCATCTTTGGAATTACATGTGACAAATCATGGGCACAGGGCCAAGAGAAGAAAGGAAGTTTAGGGCTCAAGTCGGCTCTGTTTCTTACAGACCACCCAATGGGGTTAGTCATCAACAAAGTCCTCTGTGATGGGATGTGCAAATACATACCCCATTAGCCTGTTTTCCATCCTGGGTTCCCAGAACTGAAGGTTTTCTCAGGAGTTTCTTAGTTGAAGTGGGCAGGATGTCAAAATGAAAAGACACCTGTGTCTCAATGTAAACCTAACATGTCTGAGATTTAAGTCCTGTATTTAAGACAAGGACAAATCTCTGCTTACATGGTTGAGATATGGGAAGATTGATATCTATGAAACTACTCTATATGATATATGTATGTGTGTATGTGAGTGTTTGTACACACACATATATATTTATGTATTTATATATACATAATTTTAATGCATTATATTTTTGACAAAGAAAGCTAGAATAGACACTTTCTATGGTTATGTGGCAGAAATTGTAAAATCCAGATCACTCTAGACTAGCACATGACATTAGACTCAATAAGTCCATTTTCAGCATCATGTCATATTGCAGAGCTCAACATCTCATAGGCATTTGGATTATTTTAATTCTGCAATCCCAGTCACTGCTTTGAAAAATGTCATACAAGTGCCCATCATTGAATATAACTTACATCATGCAGATATTTCATGTTGCCATCCTCTGATAGTGATCTAGTTTCCTGGAGAGGGTGGTGGAGAGGAAAAAGGTGAGGGGAAGAGGAGGGAGGAAAAATGTGCATTGAGCCTTCATTGTGTGCTAAGCCTATTATATGCATTGCCATTTTAAAACAGCACTAACTCCGGAAGTAGGTGTTACCATTAACCCCACTTCAAGAACTATAAAAGCTAAATGACTTGCTCAAGGTCCCACAGCTACTGAATATCAGACCCAGTCTTCAAACACAGGCAGCTTGATTGCCGGATCTGAGGTTTTAACCACTTCTCTAAACAGCTTCTCTTTTCTCTATTTCCTGAGCGAAATTCAGTGCAGGAGAGAGTGACTTCTAATCAGGATTTTTAAGCTACGTTCGACCTGAGTACAATTAATCCCTTCATTGGACAGCTTCATACCCACTCCCTCACTCAGTGTTCTTGGCAGCCAGTGAAGTAGGGCTCCAGCTGGGGTACAAAGCAATGATCCATGGTGGGGCTCCCTTTGAACCATGATGACTGGGGTATTTGAGAGGGCACTGGCTCAAGCGTCAGACAGCCTGAGATCAAGTGCCAGTGCCACGGTTGATTTCCACAAGGTTAAGCAAATCATCTCATCTCTCTCAGGTGTAGTCTTCGCACTTACAGGATGGCAATAATACTATCAGTCCTCTTGTTGTTTCTAAATAAGCTACTGCAAAGTGATAACAGAGAATGTGCATAATTGAAGATAGCAATTACTATTAGTTATGATCCCTATTTTACCAACAGGAGAACACATGGCTAGAGAGATAACTAACATACGTATAAAGTAACAAAGCTAAAGAACTGTGTGATCATGAGGATGAAGATTAGTGAGGCATGAAAAAGACCAAATCTTTTAGTCCCGTGCTTTGCCACAACGCAATACTATTCTCTGAAGCTTGTTTTATTTCTGTGGGTTTAAATAAGAAAAATCACAAAACCTCTATGTTAATCAACCATTACCAGCCCACTCCTTTCTCCAAATAATTATCACATATTAGGAGATACAATCCTGTATGTCTATCGAAAAAAAAAATGATTTAAATTCCTCTATGTGGAAAGGCCACATACAGAACTTCTCCTGAACTAGTTCTTGCTGTTCATCCTCCTTTGTCGAGCACGGACTGAGGTTGGTTTCATTCTGAGATGAAGAAGACATTGCTACTTGCTGTTTTTGAAAGTCCCTTTAAGTGGGATTTTCCCAAGAGCTTTCCCTTCAAGAAGAGCAGAGCAGAGGGCCGGTTTTAGAAGCAACAGCCACCTGGGAGATCAGAGCCTCTGGGGAAAAGTCTCACCACAGGCTATTATTAGCACTGAGCTCTGAGTTTGCAAGTGAAAAGTGAAACTACACTAGCACAGGCCTATGTACTATAGGTGCCCAGGTACCACTGAGGAGAAGGATTCCCAGCCGCCTCCTCAGACAGCATCTGTCTTCCTCTGTTCCCTAAGAAGGTATGCAGTCACGCTTTTCTCAGTGCCAAGCTTGAGAAGGAAATTGTGTCTGAGCAGGCAGTTGCTGTGATGCCAAAGTCAGACGGAAGGAGCGCCTCTCAGGGTGAATTTCCACTACAGGCAAGCAGAGGAGTGGGGAGCTGGGAAGAATATTGAGTGGGCAGCAGGACAACTGGAGTTTTGTCCTGGGGACCATGGCCTCTCAACTCAGGCCCTGGTCTCAAGATTCATCTGGATAATGAAAAAAGTGTATTCAGATAACTCTTAAGTTCCTTCGTAGGGCTAAAATAATAAATGCACAGATAAATGCATAGATCCCCTCACTACTTGTCAGAGTCTTTATACCCACACCCAGACTGGTACCTACGAGTAGTGCCCTGGAGTATACCAGTCCCTTCTAAATTTAGGATTCTAAGACTTTTTATTCCACAATTGATAAACTGTACATAAATTGCATTTCACGAGATACTTATTTTTTTTTCTCCCTCCATATTCCTTAATTCATACCATTTACATCCCCTGGGTTTCTTCAACCACAGGCTCAAACCTCTTTCCCTGAGCTTCTAATCTCCCTATAAAGAACCTCCAATCTTTTTCCCATTAATGGTCTCTTTTGTATCAATTCAAATTACATCAACAAATTAAAGTGTATAAGTGCTCCCTAAAGGTCTAAAAATGTTAATTACCACAAACCAACAGTAATAATAATAGACATAGTAATCTACATTTTAAAAATATTTCAAAAACTATTAAACAGTTTTTGGAATACCATCTCTGCCACCTATTATTTATAAGACCTTATAAATAATAAGACCTTAGATAACCTCTCTGGACTTCAGTTTCCTTTTCTGTAAAATGGCAATAATGAAAGTACTGAATTCATAAGGGATTTTGGAGTACAATCATGTATATACACACAGGCACACACACACACACACACACACACACATACAAAATCACCACATCTGTTTGTCTCTCTTTTTTTGCTTTTATCATTTCTACACCTGTGAGCACATGCACTTTGGGAGTGAGAACACTTGGGAGATAGAGAACTCTATAATCATTTTGAATCATAAGGTAATACAAGAGCTACATCATCATCACTAATTATGTCTAGCTACTGTCAGTGATGCTAACTCTGAAACAAATACTTGGCCAAAAAAGGGAAAGTCATATATTCCAAGTAATGTTAAAGCCCAAAGAAATTAGGAGAAAGTGGAAAACAAACAAAATACTAATCAAAATTGTCAGTGACTGATTAAAAAATATCAATAATCAGAAAAATATCCATGCAACAAATCCAAGGAAATAAGAAAGGCCAAGGCAAGACAGTCTTCCTGCAGACTAGAAAAGGATCATTCACAGATTCCCAGAGCTAGAAGTGTTCCCAAAAGTCACCTGATTCAGTGTCCAGCCATCACGAGAAAATTTACTGGTAATGACAATGATTCGTGATTATTAATATTAATAACAAGGTTACTTATTTTATCTGTTTTTAACAAATTTCCTATTGATTGTCAACTTCCTAAAAAGTTTGCCCAAAAATCCTATTGATAAAGCAAATGTAAGTTTATTGGACTTACTAAAGGAAAGACAACATCACCTTGACAGAGTCTTAATGCCAGAACTATACTCTCCAAAACCATCAACTTTTTGATAACTCAAAGCCTTTTCTGGAGAAAGGATTTGGATTTGAAACTTTCAAAGAAAGGAAAAATTTGTAACTCTAAAATAAGATCTGCCAGTAAGGGCCCTAAATGTTTAAGTGTTATATGTTCACAAAGTGATGAGGAAGGGCAATATAATCACTTTTGGATGGTTCTTCAAAGGAACACCCCATATCTATATAGTATAAGACAGGTGCTTAATAGTATAAGATAGGTGTATTTCTTTTAAAAAGTATAAGATACTTTCATTTGTCTCAGTTTCTTCTCCATGATGTCCAGGCCACCAAACAGCCTGCCAACCCTGGGAATCCAGGACCCAGAATCCACATTCCCAGCTCAGGAGTGTGAAGTAGGCTCATCATTGCACCTGGGACCCAACTCTCTTCTCAAAATGATGGGGCTGTCTGAGGTAAGCAATCCATATGTAGATTGTCTGTTGATGGTAGTAATACTGGAAGGAGGAACAATGGCGGGGGGTGTCAGAGCCCAGACCACAGAGCCCAGGAAGCCTACAGGGGCCTGTGTCTTACCATCTGACAATTATGGAAGCACAGAGAGAACAATCCATTCAGCATCACCTTACTTCTCATCTGTTGCTGCACTAAATTTGGAAGTATGTCCTGAACCCATGATGCTATTCAATACTGAACAGTATGATATATACAGAAATACAAAGGATCATGAGAGATTATTACAAGCAACTATATGAAAATAAAATGGGCAACCTGGAAGAAATGGACAAATTCTTAGAAATGCACAACCTTCCAAGACTGAACTGAATAGAAAATATAAACAGACCAGTCACACGCACTGAAATTGAGACTGTGATTTAAACTCTTCCAACAAACAAAGCCCAGGACCAAATGGCTTCACAGGTGAATTCTATCAAACATTTAGAGAAGAGCTAACACCTATCCTTCTCAAACTCTTCTAAAATATAGCAGAGGGAGAAACACTCCCAAACTCATTCTACGAGGGCACCATCACCCTGATACCGAAACCAGACAAAGATGTCACAAAAAAAGAAAACTACAGGCCAATATCACTCATGAACATGGATTCAAAAATCCTCAACAAAATACTAGCAAACAGAATCCAATAGCACATTAAAAGGATCATACACCATGATCAAGTGGGGTTTATCCCAGGAATGCAAGGATTCTTCAATATACACCAATCAATCAGTGTGATAAACCATATTAAAAAATTGAAGGAGGAAAACCATATGATCATCTCAAAAGATGCAGAAAAAGCTTTCAACAATATTCAACACCCATTTAAGATAAAAACCCTCCAGAAAGTAGGCATACAGGGAGCTTACCTCAACATAATAAAGACCCTATATGACAACCCCACAGCCAACATTGTTCTCAATGGTGAAAAACGGAAACCATTTCCTTTAAGATCAGGAGCAAGACAAGGTTGCCTACTATCACCACTATTATTCAACATAATTTAAAAAGTTTTAGCCACAGCAATCAGAGAAGAAAAAGAAATAAAAGAATCCAGAGGAGATGTTCAAGATGGAGGAAGAGTAAGACGTGGAGATCACCTTCCTCTCCACAAATACATCAGAAATACATCTATATGGGGAGCAACGCCTATAGAACACATACTGAATGCTGGCAGATGACCTCAGACTTCCCAAAAGGTAAGAAACCCCCACATACCTGAGTAGGGCAAAGGAAAAAGAAAAAACAGAGACAAAAGAATAGGGAGGGGACCTGCACCACTGGAAGGGAGTTGTGAAGGAGGAAAAGTTTCCACATACTAGGAAGCCCCTTCACTGGTGGAGATGGGGGGTGGTGGGATGGAATCTTTGGAGCCATGGAGGAGAGCGCAGCAACAGGTGTGCAGAGGGCACAGCGGAGAAATTCCCACACAGAAGATAAGTGCCGACAAGCACTCACCAGACCAAGAGGCTTGTCGGCTCACCCACCAGCTGGGATGGGTGGGGGCTGGGAGCAGAGGCTCAGGCTTTGGAGGTCAGATCCCAGGTAGAGGACTGGTGTTGGCCTCATGAAAACAGCCTGAAGGGAGCTAGTGCACCACAGCTAGCTGGGAGGGAGTCTGGGAAAAAGTCTGGAGCTCTCTAAGAAGCAAGAGACCATTGTTTCAGGTTGTGTGAGGAGAGGGCATTCAGAGCATGACCTAAATGAGCTCCAGAAATGGGCACGAGCCATGACTCTCAGCGCAGACACCAGAGACAGGCATGAAATGCTAAGGCTGCTGCTACAAACACCAAGAAACTTATGTGCAAGCACAGGTCACTATCCACACCTCTCTTCCCAGGAACCTGTGTGGCCCACCACTGCCAGGGTCACATGATCCAGGGACAACTCCCTGGGGAGAACACACACACACACACACACACACACACACACACACACACACACAGCACACATCAGGCTGTTGAAATGTCATGTTGGCCTCTGCCACCGCATGCTCACTCCACATTCTATACCTCTCTCTCCCACAGCCTGAGTGAGCCAGAGCCACCTAATCAGCTGCTACTTAACTGCATCCTGTCTGAGCAAAGAAGAGACGACAGAGGGCAACCTACATGCAGACATGGGGCCAAATCCAAAGCTGAAACTCAGGAGCTGTGACAACAAAGAAGAGAAGGGGCAATTTCTCCTAGCAGCCTCAGGAGCAGCGGATTAAATCTCCACAATCAACTTGATGAACCCTGCATTTGTGGAATACCTGAATAGACAACAAATCATCCCAAAACTGAGGTGGTGGACTTTGGGAGTAATGATCTATATATATTATTTTCCTTTTTTCTGAGTGTGTATGTGTAGGCTTCTTTGTGTGATTTTGTTTGTAAAGTTTTGCTTTTACCATTTGTCCTAGGGTTTTCTCTATCTTTTTTTTAAGTATAGTTTTTAATGCTTGCTATCATTGGTGGATTTATTTTTTGGTTTGGATGCTCTCTTTTTTTTTCTTTTTTTATTACTTTTTAATTTTTTATTTTTAATAATTATTTTTATTTTAATAACTTTATTATATTCTTTCTTTCTTTCTTTCTTTCTTTCTTTCTTTCTTTCTTTCTTTCTTTCTTTCTTTCTTTCTTTCGTCTTTCTTTCTTCTCACTTTTCTAATTATCTGTGTGGCTGACAGGGTCTTGGTGCTCCGGCTGGGTGTCAGGCCTGTGCCTCTGAGGTGGGAGAGTTGAGATCAGGATGTGGGTCCACCAGAGATCTCCCTGCTCCACATAATATCAAACAGTGAAAGCTCCTCCAGAGATCTCAGTCTCAACACTTAGACCCAGATCCACTGAAGGACTAACAAGCTACAGTACTGGACACCCTATGCCAAACAACTAGCAAGACAGGAACACAACCCCACCTATTAGCAGAGAGGCTGCTTAAAATCATAATAAGGTCACAGACACCCCAAAACACACCACCAGACGAGGATCTGCCTACCAGAAAAACAAGATCCAGCCTCATCCACAAGAACACAGGCATGAGTCTCCTCCACCAGGAAGCCTACACAACCCACTGAACCAACCTTAGCCACTGGGGGCAGACACCAAAAACAGCAGGAACTACGAACCTGCAGCCTGCAAAACGGAGACCCCAAACAGTAATTTAAGCAAAATGAGAAGGCAGAGAAACACAGAGCAGATGAAGACTCAAGGTAAAAAGCCATCAGACCAAACAAATGAAGAGGAAGTAGGCAGTCTAACCTGAAAAATAATTCAGCATAATGATAGTAGAGATGATCCAAATTCTTGGAAATAGAACAGAGAAAATACAAGAAATGTTTAGCAAGGACCTAGGAGAACTAAAAAGCATGCAAACGATGTACAGCACAATGAATGAAATGAAAAATTCTCTAGAAGGAATCAATAGCAGAATAACTGAGGCAGAAGAATGGATAAGTGACCTGGAGTATGAAATAGTGGAAATAACTGCTGCAGAGCAGAATAAAGAAAAAGGAATGAAAAGAATTGAGAACAGTATCAGAGACCTCTGAGATAACATTAAACGCACCAACATTAGAATTATAGGGGTCCCAGAAGAAGAAGAGAGAAAGAAAGGGACTGAGAAAATATTTGAAGAGATTATAGTTGAAAACTTCCCTTATATGGGAAAGATAATAGTTAATCAAGTCCAGGAAGCACAGAGAGTCCATTACATGATAAATCCAAAGAAAACATGCCAAGACACATATTAATCAAACTATCAAAAGTTTAATACAAAGAAAACATATTAAAAGCAGCAAGGGAAAAACAACAAATAACATAAAAGGGAATCCCCGTAAGGTTAACAGCTGATCTTTCAGCAGAAACTATGCAAGCCAGAAGGGAGTGGCAGGACAAATGCAAAGTGATGAAAGGGAAAAACCTACAACCAAGATTACTGTACCCAGCAAGGATCTCATTCAGATTTGAAGGAGAAATTAAAACCTTTACAGACAAGCAATATCTAAGTGACTTCAGCACCACCAAACCAGCTTTACAACAAATGGTAAAGGAAGTTCTCTAGGCAGGAACCACTAGAGAAGGAAAAGACCTACAATAACAAATCCAAAACAATTAAGAAAATGACAATAGTAACATTTATATTGATAATTACCCTAAATGTAAATGAATTAAATGCTCCAAACAAAAGATATAGACTGGCTGAATGGATACAAAAACAAGACTTGTAAATATGCTGTCTACAAGAGATGCACTTCAGACCTAGGGACACATACAGACTAAAAGTGAGGGGATAGAAAAAGATATTTCATGCAAATGGGAATTAAAAGCAAGTTGGAGTAGCACATCTCATATCAGACAAAATAGACTTTAAAACAAAGACTATTACAAGAGACAAAGAAGGACACTACATAATGATCAAAGGATCAATCCAAGAAGAAGATATAACAATTATAAATATCTCTGCAACCAACATAGAGCACCTCAATTACATAAGGCAAATGCTAACAGCCATAAAAGGAGAAATTGACAGTAACACAATCATAGTAGGGGACTCTAACACCCCACCCACTTTCACCAATGGACAGATCATCCAAAATGAAAACAAATAAGGACACACAAGCTTTAAATGATACATTAAACAAGAAGGAGAGAAAGCCCAGAGATAAACCCACCCACATATTTTCACCTTATCTTTGATAAGAGGCAAGAGTATACATTGGAGAAAAGACAGCCTCTTCAATAAGTGGTGCTGGGAAAACTGGACAGCTACATGTAAAAGAATGAAGTTAGAACACTCCCTAACACCATACACAAAAGTAAACTCAAAATAGATTAAAGGCCTAAATGTAAAGCCAGACACTATAAAACTCTTAGAGGAAAACATAGGAAGAACACTCTTGGACATAAATCACAGCAAGATCTCTTTGACCTACTCTTAGAGAAATGGAAATAAAAACAAAAATAAACAAATAGGACCTAATGAAACTTAAAAGCTTTTGCACAGTAAAGGAAACCACGAACAAGACCAAAAGACAACCCTCAGAATGGGAGAAAATATTGGCCAAACAAGCAACTGGCAAAGGATTAATTTCCAAAATATAGAAGCAGCTAATGCAGCTCAATATCAAAAAACAAAAAAACTATCCACAAATGGGCAGAAGACCTAAACAGACATTTCTCCAAAGAAGATATACAGATTGCCAACAGACACATGTAAGGATGCTCAACATCACTAATCATTAGAGAAATGCAAATCAAAAAACAATGAGGTATCACCTACACAGGTCAGAATGGCCATCAGTAAAACTCTACAAACAATAAATGCTGGGGAAGGTGTGAAGAAAAGGAAACCCTCCTACACTGTTGGTAGGAATGTAAATTGATACAGCCACTATGGAGAACAGTTTGGAGGTTCATTAAAAAACTAAAAATAGAACTACCATATGACCCAGCAATCCCACTACTGTGCATGTATCCTGAGAAAACCATAACTCAAATAGAGTCATGTATCACAATGTTCGTTACAGCATTGTTCACAATAGCCAGGACATGGAAGCAACCTAAGTGTCTGTCAAGAGATGGATGGATAAAGAAGATGTGGCCCATATATACAATGGAATATTACTCAGCCATAAAAGGAAATGAAATTGAGTTATTTGTAGTGAGGTGGATGGACCTAGAATCTGTCACACAGAGTGAAGTAAGTCAGAAAGAGAAAAACAAATACCTTATGCTAACACATATGTATGGAATCTGAAAAAAAAAAAAAAAAAAAGAAGGTTCTAAATAACCTAGGGACAGGACAGGAATAAAGACGTAGACATGAAGAGTGGACTTAAGGACACGGGGATGGAGAAGTGTAAGCTGGGACAAAGTGAGAAAGTGGCATGGACATATATACACTCCCATATGTAAAATAAATAGCTAGTGGGAAGCAGCCACATAGCATAGGGAGATCAGTTCGGTGCTTTGAGTCCACCTAGAGGGGTGGAATGGGGAGCGTGGGAGGGAGACACAAGGAGGGGATTTAGTTATACTATAGCTGATTCTTTTTGTTATATAGCAGAAACTGACTCTACAATGTAAAGCAATTGCACTCCAATAAAGTTGTTACAGAATAAAATAAAATAAAATAAATTAATAAAGCCATCCAATTGGAAGAAGCTTTATTAGCATAAATTATTAGCATTATTAGTAGTATTCCAGAGTAAAGTTCTCTAAATGATTTTTGCACATGGACAGCGTTTTCAGAAATTGCATATAAGTTTCCCCAACAATTTTTTTGAGATTTCCTTTAGTTTATATATAAGTACTAGTATAATTGTTACCTCTCAGTCTTACCTTCTACTTCAATAAAATAATTTGGTAATTTCTATTTCAGCAACTAGAATATGAGTTTTTATTATGAGAACGATTGTATATTATATGTCTCTAACAGTATCTATTATTGTATATAGGATGATTAGAAACTTATTAAGTACTTCTCAGTTGGGTCATTGATAACCCAGTTCCTCTAAACGACTGGTTGTTATAATGGGGTTTACACTATTGGAGTCACCCAGGTTCTGATTTAATTGGTCTTGGGTGGAACCCCAGCATCAGTATTTTTTAAGAGCTTCTTAAAGATTTAATATTAAGCCAGTGCTGAAAAATCACGGTTCGGACTTTAAATAGTTTAATTTTCAATACCTTTGTCCCCCAAATTATTCCTCCCTAGACCTCTTAAGGATCTCAAGGGCTTTTAAAAACCTAGAGACCAAAATGATAACAGACATTCATAATTATTTTAAACCTGAGAATATAGAAAGACAGAGTCTTACTGGACCTCTTAATTATTTTCAAAACAGGTGTTCAATAAATACTTTTAAGATGTTAAATAAACATGCTGGTAAATAAGGGCCAAAGAGGGTAAAGCAATAGAACAAGTTATATTAATTGAGGAGGAAAAAAGACAGTAATAAAAAGCAATGCAAAAGTACAACTTCATACTCTCTAGATAATATGCTATAACATACTACTTACATAGATACTTATACCTACTAGTTTAAAAAAAAAAAAACTTATTGCCCTAACCTTTATGTTAAACTCCAATCTCACACTTCTATCTACTTACTCAACCTTCCTATTTGTGTGTCTAATAGGCATTTCAAACTTAATGTGTCTTTAACCTCACTCTTGATTTCACTCTCTCTTAACTGTGCTCTTCCCAATGTCTTCCTCTCCATTATTCATTCATTTGTTTTGATCGTAAAGAAAAATAACAACCCTCCCCTTCCCTACATCCAACACATAAGCAAGTACTCTCAACTCTGCTCTTAGAACGTACACTGAATCGGACCATATTTCTACACACTTCATCCCTACCCCATCTCCATCATCTCTAGCCAGACTACCAAAGTAGTTTTCTAACTTGTCTCTCTACTTCCATTCATGATCATCTCTCTCTTTTCTTCACATAGTGACCAGCTATCATTTTAGGACATACATTGTTTCACCTTCTGCCCCTGCTTCAACATTACTCTGCTTCTTGTTACACTTGGAATGCCCCCTACTCTGTCCCCTGCCTATCTCTGTGACTCATCTTGTGCTACGCTCCCCTGAATCACTCTATTGCTCTTGATTTGTTGCTATTCCATTAACAGAACTGTTCACTCCTGGGTAGAAGCTCTTACATTCCTCTTCCTGGGACAATCTCCTCCAGGTGGTTTCATGGCTCCCTTCCCTGTGCTCTAAGTTCACTTCTTTGGATAGCTTTCACTGAAATAGTTCTCTGAGCCCCACTTCTTTCTCTATACCCTTACCCTATTTGTTTTCTTCTTGGCACTCATTATCACTTAAAATTCACCTGCTTAATTCTTTACTTTATGTCCATTTTCCCTCACTTTTCCACTTGAGTAAAGTCCTGAGAGCAGAGGTTCTCTAATGTGCTCTCACTGAATCCTTACTGCCTAGCACCAGGTCTAGCTCAGCGTAAGAACTGAAGAATGTTTATTGAAGTAAGTTACAAAAGAAGGAATGAATGCATTTTTTGTTTTAGAATTCAAATAAGTGGTCTCCTGTCTTCCTTGAATACAGGTTACCCCTAGAAGCTCCATAGAGATGGATATAAAAGATGCTCCAGGAATATAACCTAGGTTTTTGCCTGGTCTTTCTTGCCAGGTTCCTGTCTTGAAACTGTCTCTTTCTTGTTTACACCGCTAAAAAAAAAAAAAAAAATAAATAAAAGTCTGCTTTTACTCTTTGGCATTTGCATTCGTGCTCAGTCTCCCAGCTTTGGTTTTGAGTTTCTCCACATGGATTTAGATCATCAGCAATGAGCCATATTGATTAGAATACAAGTCTCTATTACAGCTTGGAACTAAAATCAACAGGGCCTCCCTGGTTCACCATTATGAGGAGATGCCAACATTCAAATTTTGGAAAATAGTGCATGTTTTCTTAACTGGAATCCTTAATCTTCATAATAATAGCATATTCCTAGTACATTCCAGGATTAGAGGCTTCAGGAAAACTACTTGGGTAATTCCAGCAACTCCAGAACTGTCAAATTCTCTCTCTGATATTGCCTTAGATTTAGTCTTTTCCTTCCATGTTCAATTTCTTTAGTTATAAAGAGAACAGAAGGAAAATGTATACTAAGTAAACAGAAAGAATTTAGTCTATTCCTAGACCAACAAGATACAATTATTTTTAATAAAACTTGTGAAATTAATCTCACTTCCCATCATATTAGAAGTGTTCTCTTATGTAAATTTATTTTGACAGTCTGTATATTTTGGGATCCTAATTAATGTACACATAGGTTTTATTTTTCTTTACAGGATACATCCAGGGCTGATATTGAGGCAGTAGGCACAGTTATAACTGTATTGAATGTTTATGACCAACATCTATTTTGACTGGTTGAACATCCCTTATGATTATTAAGAAATTTGAATATTATCCCAAGCAATACCAATCAATAAATACCTATTAAACATCATCATGTGTAGAATACTGGGATAGTGTCAGAGTGAATATAAAATAGTTTAAGATGGATATAAATGCTTGTGCATATATCACATGTGTGTGAGTGTACAGAAAAACAAACACATACACAATGCAGTGAAACACATGAAGTAAGAGATGTGTCATCTAAATGAATGTGAAGACAATGTCAACTTAACACTATTCCAATCTAAAAATACTTTGTGAACACCTGCTAAGTGCAAGGCACTCAGGATAGCATTCTGGGGCCCTCTGGATGGTGAGACCTAGTCTCTTTTATCACGGAGCTCAGGTTATGATAGGGCAATAAGAGGGCAGAGGTTGCAGAATGATCACAGCCTGGAGTGTCAAGGGCAGCTGAATGAATGATGAGAAACTTTTACATGAAAAGACAGTTATGCCAAAAGACTTTCAGGCAAAGAACAGATTAATCAAAGGAGTTAAAATTAAAAAGTAAGATTTGTTTGGATAAAGTGGGTATTATAAGAACACAGCAGGGTATAATATTTGGTATCAGGTTTGAGATGATACACAAAGGGAGGGAGTTGTAGAGCATCCTATAAATTAGGCTGAGTGTGTACCTATAAAGGGAAACCTCCAGAAGATAAAGAAGTGAGAAACAGGGTCAGACTTGAGATCAAAGACAAAAACATAAACATTCCCAGTTGGAAACAACTTCAATGTCCATTAGTGGCAGACTGGTTTAACAGCTGATGGTGCAGCCATAAAATGGAATACTATGAAGTTGTAGAAAAGCCATAAAAAGAATGAAAAAAACCTGGGATATTAAATGATGAAATATAATCATTAAAAATCTCTTACAATAAATTTTAAGTGAACAAAAGCAAACTGCAGAAATTGGAGTTTATATTAAAAAAAGACCATTTTGAAAAGGTTGTACAAAAGTTAGTTTTAGCATCTTCTTATACTAGAATAGAGTCCTAGAACTCTTCACAGAATGATCACTGAAGTCAGCATGATGAGCTCCAGATGGCAAAAGTAGAGAGATAGCAATAAATGCTGTGAGACTTTCAAGTCTGGTTTTAGGAGATTTGGCACATCACTGAATGTGCTAATGTATAACTCAATGTTTAAATTGTCATTTGCTATCCTTAATTTTTAAGGACAAAATGGGGCTCTGAAGCAGGAGATTTTAGAAGTAATATGTGGAGCTGACAGACAAAGAAAGAGAACATTAGCCTGGCATGGATAACTTATGTATTGCAAGTTACACATTTTAAGTAAATGTTCACTGGATCATTTAACTTGGCACTTATAACGTGTCAAAAATAGAAACTTTGTTCAGTGTGCAAGGTACAAGACTTATCATCTTCTACAGAGAGATAGAGAAAAACCTCATCTAGGCAAGAGCAGAAATCTGCCAAACTTCTTTGACTTTGAGAAGGTTATAGACAAGGTTGACAGTGTCAATGCATGCAGTATGATTTATCATGAGCTTCAGAAGGCTCTCAATAAAGTTCCACATGACAGCCGTCCACTGAAGGCAAGAGCTAAGGAGATACAAGGTAGAGCATGGAGTGAATAAAGAACTAGGAAAGAAAAGAAAAAAAAAAGGCTGAGGACAGAGATGCTGCCGACATGATGAGCTACATTGCCTTCCAGATAAGTTTGATAATGGCTAAGCTTTTTATATAATTGTGTTAGTTTTTGGAGTTGATAGTGGCATCTCAAAATGTTTATTGTGATAGAATTGCAGAAACCAGAGAAACTAGGTGCTTAATAGCCTAGATAAGATTAATTTCAAGTTAAACTGCCCCTAGCCTGGTTATGTTTTTACAGATTGCTGCAGTATTTGATCAGGAAGGAGAAGAAAATAAACATTTTCAGTGAACCAGCAAGTTGGCTTTTTAAACAGTAGAAATATCTTCAACAGCTTAGATGGAGTTAACGAACCTCAAGATATGGTAAAACATATACTCAGCTAAGAAGCAGGATACCTGAGTTCCATCTACCTGTGAGCATTTAAACAAGCTGCTTCACCTTTTGAGGCCAACTTTTAATCTATAAATTATCAACGTGGAGCAAAAATTTTCTAAGCTTTCTTTTAAGAATAACCTTATATGATACTGTGATGATACTTGTGACATAAAAGGTTGAGTATTTACCTAGGGTGACCAGGAGATGTAGAAATATCTAGATAATTTAATTTCACAATTGGAGCAGAAAGAGACCCCTTCTGGTCCCAAACCCATATGAACTGCACATAATAGAAATAATGATGAATGAAATGCCAAGCATTTTCTGTAAATTAAAGTTTTTTTTACTAAATTATTGAGCCATATTTTTGGATGTGTGCTCTCAAACAAATTAATACTGCTTGCAAGGAGAAAAAAAGGAGATGCAAGTGTCTCAAATATATTGGATACATAAAAGCTGGAGTATGCATAATAGTCTTGCAAGAGTTCTTAAATCTCTGTATATAAACTGTTTAAAAGTAAATTAAAATTATTCCTTAATGAAATACAAATCTGAAGTCACTTGAATAACTAATCATTTTATGACCCATGCAGTGAATTTTTAATGCCTACTTCTATCCGATTATTTTAGATATGTCTGTGTTGTAAATTAAAAGCTACATAAATCATTAATGTGTTGATACAGATCAGTGAACTGCTTACACTATATGTGATTCCTTAAGACATACAATGTCTGATTCACCTCCCTCCCTTTCAATTATATAGCTACCAGGCTCTTCTCCTCTGTTCATCTTCTGCAAGGTCTCATATGGTAGAACTGAATGCCAAAGCTTTTATCACCTTTCCAATATAGTCTGATGCTTCCAGTCAAAGAGGTTTCACAGTACAAAAATGAATAGGTCCAAAACCCAAGAGCATGGAGACAGAATCTACGAGAGTTAAACTTTTTTATTTTAGTCTGTATTTCCAGGAAACTGTAGCAACAAGACATAACATCTGACACTTTTCTTAGGCCAGTGCACTGTCTTCACCTTCCTTAAAAATGTCATGTTCTTTCTGTATCTTGAGTTACAAGGTTCCTGTTGCTTAGTAGGAAGGCACTCATTCTCTGCCTCCATCAGTCCAATATTTATACTTCCTTAAGAGGCCAGCTCAAGATCTACATTGCCTATGACGCTGATTAAGCCTGCCCATAATTAAAAGAATTGCAATCTACTTTGGAATAACTCTACTGTATTAAGTTTATGAAGTCTCTGCTATGATATATGCTTTCTTTGAGATGCTATGTACATGTAAAGATGAGCAAGACATGGCTACTGGAGTATAATGGTGAACAGCAAAATGCACAAAAAGTAGTAAAAACATGGTCTATGCCATGAGAGAACATCAAAGAGCTATAGGTACTTTAAAAAGCAATAATTAATAAAGAATTCAAAAGATGAGTAAGAAATTGCCACAGATATAAGGGGCAGTAAAAAAACAAACAAACAAACAAACAAGAAACACATTCAAGGCAGGTAGCCAAAAGGTCAGATATGACTCTAGTACAGGGTATAAATCAGATAACAGAGGGAGTTTACATTTTTAAAAGTTGGGCAGAAATATGCTGAAATATTTTAGATATTGGATTTGCAATTTTTCCTAATCTGAAATGTAAACTGCTCATTCAGATTTTTTGAACAGAGGAGGAATTTGATTAACCATGGATCATAGGTGAAATGGATTAGATTATAGACTTGAAGTGACGAGACCACTTAGGCTTAGAGGCACGTCATCCATTCCATTTCTATTCAACAGTTTTCTATTAGGTACCAGATTCTAGACTCAGTGCTGAATAGTTTAAAAATGCCCTTACATTCAATGGAGGTTCTACCAAATAAGACCTTGCAGAAGATGAGCAAGTTGATGGAAACAAACATTATAAACAAGTAATAAACAGAAAATGTATCTAGTGATAGCAAGAAGAAAAATAAGGAGTGAAGGGAACATAGTACCCTGGGTTTTCTTAGATAAGATGGTCAAGGAAGGTATCCCTGAAATAATTTCATCTGAGCAGAGGCATAATTAAAGTGTGGAACTAAGTCACACAGATACATAAAAATTTGTGGTGCTTGTTTAAGGGATGTCTGGTGTTCCTCTCCAATACACATCTAAATTTTTGAGACAGTATCCTATGTTCCTTTGCCTGTGTGTGTGTGTGTGTGTGTGTGTGTGTGTGTGTGTGTGTGTGTGTGGTGGGGAGGGTACATGGAATGTTAAGCAGAATGATTAGCTCCTTATTTGTCATGTAACAGGAAACATATATTATGGTAGATAGAAAAGTATTCCACCACAAATTCAGAATCCTTGGTGTAAAAAGGAAGTTCCTCAGAACATCCTAAAGCCCTTTTTGCTCAGAATTGTAGAACTTTAGCTGTTGTGGGAAGCTGCCTGATACCTTGAATAAAGGAAGCCAGTGACAAATTTCTTTCCAATAAAGTGAGGGAAGGTATAGCCTCATTAATGAACACAAAACATAAGAAATATATTTTTAATTTTGTTTTTTTGTTTTATTTTGTTTTGTTTTCTGTGGTACGTGGGCCTCTCACTGTTGTGGCCTCTCCCATTGCAGAGCACAGGCTCCGGACACGCAGGCTCAGCGGCCATGTCTCACGGGCCCAGCCGCTCCGTGGCATGTGGGATCTTCCTGGACTGGGGCACGAACCCATGTCCCCTGCATTGGCAGGCGGACTCTCAACCACTGTGCCACCAGGGAAGCCCCTAGAAATATATTTTTAAATGAAGAAACAAGAAAGAAAGAAAAGTAAGTTAGAAAAAACAGAGTCAGGAAAGAAAAGGTAGTACAGCAAGGAATGAGGTTGGGAAAGAGAAAATTATTAGAGAAATAATGATAATGTGAAGGATGAGAAGATGGAAGAAAAGCCATAGGAAAGTAGGGATAGATTACTGTTTTTAGATACTGAAAATAGCTGGTTTAAATAATCTGTCTTTTTCATTTGAATACTGATGTGCAAGGAATACTGATGTGAAAATGTGAAAGCTGCAAGAATTTTAGTTTGATATTACTGGAACTTTTACAGTAAATAGGTATTTTTACTAGGAATATTGTGTCTCAAAACCAAACATTAGAGCTATTTGGTGCAGTGGGAAAAGACAAAAGAAGTCAGCAACAAATTGCTGCCACAGAACAGAGTTCTGAATTTCCAGAGTAGCTAGAGAGTAAAGAAGAAATTCCAGAAAGGAGGAAGCTTCAGAGAGGACAGCCAAAAAGTTGTATATGAACTTTACCCAATAACTCATCTGATTATTATACTATGTATTGACAGAGTATATTTCAGGTGGCCTGGCAGAAAGTAACACCAGGAAGTCCAAAAGAAAAAAACAACAGCGCAAAATGCATCTGACATGCACTACTAAGAGACAGACTTTGGAGTTTTAGTCAAAAAAAATTTACTGTTATGAGAACAAAAATAACTTCCCTTCAGAAAAGATAATAGAAAATGAAAAAAAAAAAAACCTCCCCAATTTATCAACCATGTCTACTATAAAACAAACAAAATTACTAGATATAGTAAAGAGAAAAAAACAATAGAAGCCAACTACAAGATGACTCAGATGTTATTGTTAACAGACAAAAATTTTAAAGCAGTTATTACAAATATGTTAAAATCTTTAAGGAAAAGGAAAACAATGAATAAAGAGATGGAAAAATATCAGCAGAGAAATAAAAAATGGTAAAAGCAAACCATATTAAAATTCTAGAAAGGAAAAGCATAATATGTGGAATAAAAATTTCATTCATGGACTTGACAGAATGTTTAATAGAAGAATAGAGAAAACCAAAATTAAAAAAAATCATAAAGTTAGCACCCTCTCAGTGACCCATGGGAAAATATCACCCAGTTTAATACAGAGGAGAGAGGTTACACCAGGAAGTTCTAGGCAGACAAGAAGAACAGCCAAGTTGCATCCTTTTGAAATGCCTGACTTTGAGGACAAATGTAATTAAAATAAGAAGTAGTACATGATTCGAAGGTAGGATCAAAGACCACTGCACAGAACAGAAAAGGGAAACAAGAGTGCAAGTAAAATTTTCTTTTGAGCCACACAGGCTGATAGATATTTCAAGAGACTGGACAAGATCTACTGCTTTTAAAGATTTTTCAATGTTTTCCCTTGTGGTGTCCTTCCCAGAGAGGAGTTAATCCTGACAACTACACTGCTGTCTTATTCCTCTTCATTCTGCCATTCACCATGGAGCACCTGCCCTCCAAATTCTACCTTGTATGGAGAGGAAAGTAGACAGTATTTTTTGGAAGTATGGTTTTCACAGTTCCACCTTGAATCATGGTATTTCTATTCTATTCTATTCTATTTTATATTATTTCATACTAAATTATTTAATACTACATTATTTCATATTATACTAAGCTAGTGTTTGCTTTTGAGTGAAGAAGTTGTGGATCCTTAATCAGAATGTTGCCAGCTCCAATGTCATAAAAATTGTAATATGTACTAAGTTTGGCCTAGAAGGGCTTCCACCTCTGTTTTGTTTTTTTATATTTTTCTCTCCCATCTGTCTAGAACTTGAAAACACATGAGTGCTACATTTTCTGTTGTCACCATATAAGCAAACTCACTTAGGCATTGCTCAGAAACAGTCCAATCTAAACATGAATTATTAAAGTAAGATCCACTGTTGGGTTTCAAGAATTCTGGGAATACCCTAAAATTGGGTCAACATATTGTGTTAATTTTTCTGGTAGTGAAGCTAGTAGCTAACATCTGTGATAGAAATAGAGCTTGGTGGTTGAGAAATGCATTGTGCAGGTGACTGCATGGTTCAAATCACAGCTTCATCCCTCACCAGCTAGGTGATCTCAGAATGATGATTTAACAGGCACCTCGTTCATTTTTCTCCACTTTAAAATGGTAATAATAAGAAGAAATACCTCATAGATTTGTCATGAAGATTACAAGAAGATATGCAAAAAAATTAGAACTAGCAAATATTAATCTCTAAATAAGTTATTTTTATTATAGTTTCATTTTATTAATGTCTCATAGGGCTCTAAGACTAGTAAATAGAGTCACTGATGTGCATGGAAAAATAATTCATTCATTCCCCAAGTGTACCTGAAGTCCCTAATAGAAGTAAGGGGTTGAGATTGAGAAAATAACTTGGACATTTTGTTTAAAGCAAGTTTCTATATATTATCTCATTTTATTCTCAAAACATCTGGAGAGCTGGTAGCATTTAACCCATTAAGGGAGAGAAATGTAAGGAAAATATATTGCTTTTCCTCCCTCCTCATAGCCAGTTAGTGATGACAAATTATTTGGATAGTACTGTTTGGCTCCAAAGACAACAAAAGGAAACTCTTCTAAAGTAGTAATTTCAAAAGAGAATGGAAAAGTATTAATAAGAAAAATGAATTAGTTATCAAGAACTTTTTGTGTATCTATTTTACATCAACCACTTTCAGAGGCAGAGTGAGGGACGACCTCAAGCAAGATCATGCTAGTTTGTCAGAACAGTGATGTCACACATGTGTACGCACACATACAACTGACAAAAAGAATAAAAAGTTAAATCATAATAAAGTCACAATTAATCAGTTTACTGAAGACATTTTTTACAGAAAAACATTTTTATCTGTATTGTCTAGCCTGGTGAAAGCCTCTTTAAACCTGGATGTGCTCCTAGGTGTAGAATTGGTAAGATAGAGAGGACAAATAAAATAAGCCCTGAGAGTCTCTTCTTTATGGGATTAATTCACCTATTGCCCAGTCTTGGTTACATACCCATAGTCAAAATGTGAAATATGAAGCTCACGTTGCCCAGTATCCAATAAACAAGAAAAATAAAGAGATGGAGAAAGAAACGAGAGAAGGAGCGGGGAGAAATTGAAAGGAAATAAAGGAAAGAAAAAGGAAAAGAAGGAAATGAGGGAAGATAGAAGAGAAGAACGGAAAGGAAAACAGGCAGAACGAAGTTCCAAAGAAGCAAGAAATCAACAGGAAAAGAACAGAGAGAAAAAAGATATAAACCCAAGTGTATTCAAACAAACACCTTTGGGTTATTTTGTTTTGTCTGTTTTGTAAAGTAAACAAGTTATGAAGCACATTGTTTGCCCAGGTTTCTTTGTAATGAAGAACAAACAGGCAGGCAACAGATGAGAGAGATCTAAGTCTAAGCAAAGCTGGGAAGCACTAGAAAGTGAGTAAGAGGGTTCAGGGTTTTTGTTTGATGTCATAGTTGGTCTTTTGGTTTGTTTCAGAACCACCTTGGGTTCTACTTCTATTGTCCTGGGGAGGTCTGTAATAAATATTTCTAAAGGGCCTGGCTCACTCCAGTCGAGGGAGAGTTGAGTGTGGTTGACAGTGGCCAATTATGGTCCTCCCTTACCCTTCACCTGGGGTTCCCTGGTAACCCCCTCCCTCCCCTCTCCCTCCTCTTTCCCTCCCATACCATGTCTCTGTTCCCCCACCACAGCCATCCATAACCTCTGAGCCCTATTTTCATTAGCACCCCAGTGGGCACTTGCCTTCAAGGCCAGATGGGTGAGGCTTAGGATGAGCTGGACTCCTGGTTTTGCTTCTCCAGGAGAAAGGGACACAGAAGCAACTGCCAGCACTGGAGGGAATCTGTTCTCCCCAGGCTCTGACCCTGCTACCTGATCAGGGATGCATTTCTTCCACTAACAGGTAATGCTTGCATTTTCCAAGGGAATGGAAGCATTTCTCCCCCTTGAGTATGTGGATGGTGAATAGTGGAAGGCAGTGGGGTACAAGGGCATGTCTCCTGTGGAGGAATGTTGGGAAACATTGGCTTGCTGGCCTAGCTTTTGGGGTACTAGATCCCAGAACAGGTGCAAGGGCTTCACATGGAGAGGAATAAAGAAGGCCTGGGTAGAAGGAAGAGTCGTTGCCCTGATGTGGCTACTAATCTGAGGTGTGGACTTTAGCAGTGGCCAGTCTTACCTTCCTCTATGTCTTACTTTCATTTATGCTAAAAATGGAGCCCATGGGACCTTTCCCTGAACAGGTTCTGTAGTAGTATACACCTGTGTGATTTGTTTCCTAAAAGACTTAATAGGAAACTGGAAAAATGACTTCAAACTCTCATAGACATAAACCAAGTACTGCCATTTTCCTTCTTTTTGGTTTTCCATTCTCTCCATTATTTACTATTGTTGAATCAATCCGTCTTATTTCTGTGGTTGTCTTTACAAAGTGAGGACTGGGCCAGACAATGTACTAGAAACTGTACATTGAAATTTGAAAGATACATGAGTTTCTCTGAGTCTAAAACCAAGGGGTGGCATCAAACAACAACAACAAAAATGTCCATTAAGGAAGATTTGAGGGCAAACCTAGGAGGCCTCAGTGGCCTGGAACAACTAGGGTATAAGTAACCATAAAATATAGTGTTATTCTCTTTCTCTTTTATCTCTGCCTCAGTCTTCTGAGATATCACTCTACAAAATAAATTGTGTTTATGTTACATAATGCCCCATGATAGGTGTTGGCCTCTTTCTATTTCTTTGAGTTCAAAAACATGTATAAATCTGTAGAAACACACCAAGCACAATGGAATTTCAGCTATGATAAGAAGGCATTCCTGGTTCTTCTAAGAAGGTAGGTCTAATAAGTTAGTCCCTGATGCATTCTTTTTTTCTTACAAAGAAAAGCAATTCCCAAGTCTTTACAAAGTATAATGACATACTGATGTTTGCTTTCACAGTGGATCTTAACACTAATCTTCTTTATAAAATATTCTCTTAAATATGTATGTTCAATGTCATGGAAGATAGAGCACAGTAGCCCTCAAACTGATGAGTTCATTCTAGACGTATCAAACTGGGTATGATGATTGTGTAGGAGTTGGAGGTATGTTAGTCTCAGGCATCCCAAGTAAGGGAGTAGACTATTTAATAGTTTGAATGAGATAGAAGTTTTATGACATGAAGGAAAACAAAACAATTTATTTTAAAAGGGTAGAGTTGGGAATTAGAATATGTAATAAAAGAGAGAACATGTTGCTTTGTTATATTTGCATCTCTTTGTCCACTGTGGGGGGTTGACAGGCAGCCTAACCTCATCTGCAAACATCCTATCTTGTTTTGAGGACCAATGATAGAGATACAGGGGCTTCATGTTGCCTGACACCTAGCCCACACCCTCACTGGGGAAGTGGCAAAGCCATATTTGGAAATTACTGGAAAGCTCAAATTTCATCTTGATATCAGTCTAATAATACAAAATCATGGAAATAGGACTTCTATTTAATAAAATAGTCTGGAAAATATATATTATTTAAATATAAGAGAACACACTAATTCTCAAAATCAACAGTGTAAGAAGATGGGTTAGAATACTGTTTCCATTCCTCCACTGATGAAAATAACTCCAGAGTACAAGAGCTCCATGAAGTCAAAGGGACCTGGGTTAAAAGTTGAATGTTCCACTAAAGAGCTGTGTGAGCTAAGCCATTGCGTAGTTCCTCTACTCTTCTAGGTTCTTCTGGCTGGTTTAAGAATTAAATTCACATGAGACAGGTTAACAGGAGAAAAGCAAAATTTACTAACCTATATATACATGGGAGAGACCCAGGAAAACTGAGAAACTCACCCAAATGGCTGAAACCCTCACCTTAATACCATTTTCAGCTAAAGACAAGAGAATGTTGGGGGTAGGTAGGGGTTTGTGACATCAAGGGAGAGTAAGGCAAGTCATATGGAGATGCAAAAGCAAATGTCTGGCAAATAAACGTTTGCTGGGACAGGAAGAGACAATGGGATAAAGAGAGGACTTTGCTAGATTCCTCCCTGTCTACACACCTAGTTTGTAATATAATTATCTGTAGTGATAGCTCCCTTCCTGGAACAGGTCCTCTGTCTACAAACTTTAGGCTGTTGGGGGGAAGGTCAAAGGTTCTTCCTGGGTCTTTTGGGTCTTGATTATTTTCAGCGTGAAATAATCCACATTCCAAAGAGATATTTTGGGGTTGCACATTTTGCTCCCCTAAATCTGAGCGCCTTGCAGTGTGTTTCTTAGTTTTCAATAAGGTGGTTGGTGTAGAAGTGCCTTGCATTCTGTCCAGCAAATATGTGTCAATGAATGCTGTTGTGTTAATGAATATTGTGTCAATGAACACCTTTACCTTGAGTTGATTATTCAAAGAATCTAGACAGAGGACCTATTCCAGGAAGGGAGTGGTCACCTTAGATTAACTATAACATGAACTAGGTGTGTAGAGAGGGAGGAACATGGCAGAATTTGTTTGTTAGAATTCCTCTCTTTGTCCCATTGTCTCTGCCTGGCCCAGCAAACATTTATTTACCAAACATTAAGCCAAGGTAAAAGGAAAGAGTGGCCACAGTGTGGCTTCCTCTCCATGCCCTGCACTTGATCTTCTCATGCTAGGCTCTCTTAAAGGATATCTGCACAACTAGCAAGAGGAATCAAATAGTTCTGTCTTCGCAGAGTAAACCCCACCTCCTTTTGTTCAGAAAATGAAGCAGAAAGCAAAGGTAACTTTCTGATATTGTAGGTCAAATTTCTTATATTTGAAGGACAGTAGGATTTTGCTTTACTTTGATTCATGTACATAGTTATGCATCTTGAAATAACTGGTTGATAGCTTATATGTGCACCTGTGTATACAGAGCTTACACAAAATACTGAAAGCAAATTAGTTGACAGTAGATCGAAATTAGAAAAGTGTTCTAAGTTATTGGTATTACTGACAGAACATTATATACTCTTCATTATAGAGTTAAAATCTTCTTTGATTTTTTTCATTTCCATTCTTGTAAAATTCAAAATTGGATCATATTTTATGCTTACAGAGTGTTTTCTCAATATATTCAGCCTTTCACATTGGCTTCTTATTCTGTTACTCCACATATGTTTGGTTATGTCCCCAATTAAATCGTATTCCAACTTTTCTTATAATAGTAATGATAATACAACTTTTTCAGATCAAATAAAGCCTCCCCAAGGAGTTGTTTCTCTTACATCCTAGCTAAAGCACAGCTCTTTCTGAACAGTCAATAATGATTTGGTTCTACTATATTGTACTCACAAGCCCTGAAGCTCATATTTAAAAATAGAAAAAAAAAAAAAAAAACCTTTGACATTAAAAAATGTTCTCTATTAAGACATTGACAAAAAATATCATTTCCAAGTAGCATTTCTTATTTTTTTTACTCATTCGTTGAACAAGCACTAAAACACCTTCTGTGCATGAAGACCTTTTTGTTACACTATACGAAATAGTAGTTTGGACCATATGATAATAGGATTTTTTTTGGTATAGTTGATTTTGTTGTTTGTTTTTAATGAACACAGGAGAACTTCTATACTCATGTGAATATTTTCCCTTTTAATCAGTCTTTACTTCAGTAGGCTCATATTTTCCAAACCTCACCCTCTTTTTCATTCTGGAAGCAGTAAACTCACGAGAATTACTTGACGCCTAGCAGAGAAATAGTGAATTTTATATCTGTAAGGGACCATAGAAATGGTGTTGGTGAAATACTTGATCATATTGTGGATAAATCCAACATTTGGGCAGAAATCCAAATGAATATGAGCTGTATGAAAAAAGGAAGAGATAAGATCAGGAGGGCTATTTAAAAAGAGAGGACTTGAGTTGCCCTTTGAAATTTGCCTATAACTAAGCAGTAGACAGAGACTAAGTGAGCAGGACTTTGTAAGTGGGGGAGGAGCAAAGGTAAGAGGAAATAAAATTGAAGAATGAGAAGACTTGGAGACCCTTCCTGATGAATACTTTTTTGTTTTTGGTATGTTTTAATCATGTTCTGTGCAGCACCCCAGTTGCACACAATGACCAAAACCAAATCTAGCAAGTGTCAGTATTAGTAGCCAACTGGAAATGGACAGAAGGAACAGACACATGAATATACACTTGTCTCAGGAAGTGGGTTGAGAACACAGGATTGGCCTGTGCATGTCATGTTTCACTTATTAAACATAGTCCCTTACCTCTCCCTTTGTCTTTACCACGTCTGTGATGGTTAATTTTATGTGTCAACTTGGCAAGGCTAGGGTGCCCAATTGTTTGGTCAAAAAACATTTTAGATGTTGCTGTGAGATATATATATTTTTTAATGTGGTTAACATTTAAATCAGTAGAATTTTAATAAAGCAGATTATCCTCCATAATATGTGTGGACCTCATTCAAAGTGTTGAAGGCCTTGAAGCAAAGACTGAGATCCCCCGAGGAGGAAACAATTCTGTCTCCAGGTCATTCTCTTTCTCTCTTTCCATACACACACACACACATACACATACACACATATACAACACATACATACATACATACATACATACCTTGGCTAATACACTATCCTAACAGTGACATTTACTAACAGGTAAAGATGCAGAGGGGGAATATGGGGGATAATTGCTAATTAAGTATAAGGTTTCTTTTTTTTTTTTTTTTTTGCGGTACGCGGACCTCTCACTGTTGTGGTCTCTTCCGTTGTGGAGCACAGGCTCCAGACGCGCAGGCTCAGCAGCCATGGCTCACGGGCCCAGTCACTCCGCGGCATCTTCCCGGACCGGGGCACGAACCCGTGTCCCCTGCATCGGCAGGCGGACTCTCAACCACTGCGCCACCAGGGAAGCCCAAGTATGAGGTTTCTTAATGGAATGATTAAACTTCTCTGAAATTGAAACCAAGCAGGATCTTGTGCGGTCCTCCTGGGTACAAAAGCCTTTTTGTGTCCTCTGTTTCTTGTTTGTAGGAAAAAGGCTTTCAGCCTCCTAGACCTTCCTTGAGTCCCAAAGGGTAGATTCAAACACTTGCTAATTAGGGGAGCGAGGGAATGATGAAACAAAGGAATGGCATAAAGAAACAATAGTGCAGGATAGGATAGGGTCCTGATTCCTCCTCAAGGGATATACATAAACATCTGATACGTATTTCCGAGATCTTCTACAGGAACTAAGTCCCCCACCCAGGTGGAGGATAATAACTTCAGGCTGAGCACTAGCACATGGACCCCAGATGGATTGGAACCAGAAGGTTGATTATTGAGATTCCTGGAACACCACCCTATTACTTCACCACCAATCAATCAAAAGAAAGTCACACACCCTGCAGCCCTCCCCCCAGATTTGCCTTTAAAACCTCTTGCCTGAAGCCTGATTGAAGAGTTCAGGTATTTTGAGCATGAGACACCCATTCTCCTTGCTTGACCCTTGCAATAAACTTTTCTCTGCTCCTAGCTACATTTCAATTTGCTTGGTGTCACTGTGAGTCAAGCACATAAAACTGGGTTTGGCAACACAATCCCATCCTTTACGGGAAACTACCTTCTGAGGAGAATGTCAAGCCTAGGCTCCTGTCCCACCTACCTCTCCTATTGGCACACAAGGCTTGCCTTCTGGAGCCAGCTTCTTCAGCGAGGAGTATCCCAGGCCTGAAGAGACACTAGCCTGTGTCTCTGCATCCCTCCCCAACCCAGGTTTCCCTGAGCAGGGTCTCAACTGATTAACTCCCTTGTACAAACCGTTTTCTCCTCAGTTATTATCACTTTTCTTACCTCCCCCTCATTGAATTAAAAACCCATTTTTAAGTAAGCTCTTAACTGGGATTTTGGCTCTTAGAGAGGGGAGTGCTGACTGAAACCAGAGTATTTCATGTGAGGGAGCCAGGGTAGAGGGAGAGAAGAAACATGCAAAGGAATAGGAAATCTGGGACAATATAAGGTGTTTAAGCAGCAGAAGCTTCTCAGCAGGAGGAATTAGTGGGGTTAATGTGGAGGCAGAAGCCACCCCTTGAAGAACCTTCTACATGTGGTAAGCTGATTCACTTCTGTGTGAGTCATCAGCAGGCTTCCTCACCCAGGATTTAGACATCTGTGGCTTCAGGCCAGTGGGCTGGAGAATTGAGTTGAATATTGTGGAGGAAAAGGGGAAGTTTGGGATGTTTTGTTTGATTATGTCTGAGGAGTGGTAAAGGAAAAGAAAGGGCTATAATGCTAGCTTATGTTACAGTGGTAGTAATAGCCAAACAGTGTAAAGCTTAGGATAAGAAAATGAACAAAGATGCCCCAGGTAATGGACTGAATACTTTAGGTTCAGCATCAAACAAAGCAGCTGGGAGAGCCTCAAAATTGTTTTGCTGATTGTAGAAAGACAGCCTTTATTGATAGTTTTATTTTTTCTTCACATGTCATATCCTGATTTGTTCTCAATTGAGAATTGGTGATGGGGTATAATCAAGATGTACAACATGGTGACTATAGTTAATAATACTGTGTTGCATACTTGAACGTCACTAAGAAAGTAGATCTTAAAAGTTCTCATCACAAGAAAAACAATTTTGTAACTATGTATGGTTATGGATGTATTGTGGTGATCATTTTGCAATATACACAAATATTGAATCATTATGTTGTGCACCTGAAACTAATATAATGTTATATATCAATTATACCTCAATTAAAAAAAAAGAGCGATAACAAACAAACAAACAAAAAATGATCATGGAAATGTGGTTGTTAACTGAGTTCATTAGGTTGTTCACTCAATTATTTGCTCAATAATGAGTACCTAGTATAAGATATGATTTACTTGAAAATTCTAAAAGAAAGTTACTTCCTAGTCCACCCCCCACACATTGTTATTTGGTTTGAATATTTTATCAAGCACTCAAAAGATTGTTAATGGATATTTTTTGACTTGAGATCTCTGGTTATATAATATTCATTCATTTATTCATTCATTCATCTAAAACATTTACATGTTGATTGCTCTATGCTCCAAGCACTGTCCTAGGTGCTGAGAATTAACATCTGGCTAGGTACATGCTGTTATGTGGTTATACCTACCTTTCCATAAAGAATATGCTTCTGAAAATTGGTGTGCAAATTGAGTTATATTTAAGTGAACTAAAGGAGCCTGATGTTTAGGAGGAACCCTGAGGAAAATCCTTTTGTTAGTGGAAAACTGTTTTATAATGAAAATTATCATATTCTAGTGTATCTGCTCTGTAAACCTGTATTTCTATATATTAGCTTTTCCTAAATAGGAGTAGCACCTGTATTTTACTCCCGGTTTGTTGGGGTAGTAACATTTCAATTGGTTGCAGAGTCTTAAAGTAATCATTTTCTTTCTCAACATTAAGATATATTGAATGGCCAAACACTCATCAAATGTCAAAAATGTTTTCATTTTTGAAAAACTACTCTAAATGTTGAAGTGGCTTGATTAGGTTAGAGTGGTTTTTATATCATTTTCTATAACCACTTCACTTAAGGGTAAATTTTAATGACATCCTACCAAGAGCTTATAGAATTTTAAAGCAATCAGGATTTTTTCCTTCCAATATAGTAAGAAGAAAATTAAACCAATTTATGCCAGCTCTAAGGCCTGTACTGTGTTCTATTTTTATGTTATTAAGTTAAGAATATGTAGTATCATTTTCTTTAGCCATATGATGTTAACTTATATTTGTAAATCACTTTATATTTTTTCAGAGTGTTTTAACGGGTGTCTATTTTGAACCTTGTCTAGCAACAACCTGGCATAAAATTTAGTTCCCTGTTCGTGAAATTAAAGTGTGAAGTTACCCAAAGTCATTGAATTAGAACTCATTTTGATTTTCATTTCATGTTTGGGGCTCTGTTCTCTTTGCTTCATAGGAAGAATTAGGACTGGAAGGTAGAAGAAAGATCTTACCCTGCCATTTAATTATTTGATATTTTCCAGTACAAGGAGAGATTTGAAGTGGCCACTTCTTCATAATATAATACATATAGTAAGATCTATATGACACATTTTTTTCTTCTGAGGATAGAGACCTTAAGCAAACCACTCTCAGTAGGAGAGTCATAGCATAATAACATATAAAGGTTCCTGTTTCTCCATATCCTCACCAATGATTTTTTATTATTTTTTCATTGTGGTTTTAATCTTCATTTCCCTAATGACTAATAATGTTAAGCATCTTATCATGTGCATATTTGTCATTTGAATATCTTCTTTGGTAATGTGGATAAAGGGTTCTCTGAAATGCTCATCACTCTATAAATTAATCATTTTTTATAATACAAAACATACTATCTAATCTAAGAAAGCCATTATTCTTGGGGAAGTGACATGACTTCAGTTTTTTATCTACTGGTTGAACCATTAAAAAGAACAGGTGAAAGTAACTACAGATTTATTGCAGTGGAGACAAAAAGTGTTCTTTTTTTTAAGCTAAAATCATCTCTAACTCTTTTATCTTAAAGGTAAGAAAGAAATTGTGACCAGCCCTGAGAAGTTTCATAAAAACCTGTAAATTCCTGTCAGAGTGTACATGGAATACCTCCATTTCATAGCCTTTTTCTGGCTTCTTCAGCAGGTTGTGGAGAGGGCCAAGGTTGATGAAAGGCCTGATCCCTGGAATTCCATTTGTCACCATTCTGTCTCCATGATATGCCCACAGACTGACACATACACTAGAGTTAGAACAACATAAAGTACCCATTTCTGAATTTAACACTTTGTTATTCTTGCCTGTTGGGCAGAACAGAATATTCTCCTTCCTAATTAGAAGATAAGGCTCATACTCATTTAAGGAGAGGTCTCATCTCATACAAAACCGAGACCCAAGTTTCCCTGGAGCACTTTCTATGAAGAGACAGAGAAACCAACATATCAGCTATTTGATTTTATAGGACCCCCCAGGCCTGGCCTAGCCAGTTTTATTTAATACTAAAGCCACAGTTTTTGCAGAGAACCACTCCATGGGCTCTTCCAGGAGTCAATGCCATTCACCATAATCTGGGGCTTTCTGAATAAACTTTGCTTTAAAAATTGCCTAGTCTACTTTAAAAATCGAATTCCCCCAAAATATACTGCATTCATTCTAACCAGCTCCAAGGTAAACAGTGGGATTGGAGGCACATTCATAATTCAACATGGTTAAATGCCAAGGGCCAAAGAGATAGCACCTGCTCATTAGTGTGGAATGGGATTACATTTGTGGTTGATTCAGCTCCTTGCAGCAAGCTCTGTAATTGGAGAAACTGAGGGAAGTGACCCCAGGTAAGTGTTCTGCTGGTATCCAAATGCATTCTCATCAGTCTGACAGGTGGCCAGTTAGGAGAGTTCTCTTAAATCAAAGTAAAGGTGATGTCACAATTTTCAAGATTTCTCAAAATATTAAATCTTAAGTGAGAAAGAGTGAGTGGACTAGGTGATAAATATTTTTGCCTAAAATAACTATAAACATATCTGTTTATAGTTCACAAGTTTCTTTCCTCTGTATAATTTCATTTGAGTCCCATAGTGTACTAGGTAAAAATTGTTACATGTATTTTCAGATGAGGAACCAAAGCAAAAAACATTTAAGTGAGTAGTTCCATCTGGTGGTTTGAAACAGAGTATTTGGAGTCAGACCTATTAGGTGTGGGTCCCAACTCTGCTGCAACAGAGGAGTGAACTGTGACAAATTGTCTAATGTCTCAGTTTTCTAATCTGTGAAATGTTGATTAAAATGGTCACTCTGCCATCAGGTTGTTGTGGGGATTAAATAAAACACTGCCTATAATCTACTTATTTCAGTGCACAGCACAGAATAAGTGCTAGGTACATTTCAGTCTCTTTAACCAAGTGTTATGGTCACTCAAGCCAAAGGCAAACTTCAAAAAGGACCCACCTACATTACGGAACCCAGATTTACCGATTCTGTATTTCAGTCTCTTCTTTCCTTGTCATTCTGCCTGCTATGTCATGCAATACTCTTTGTTTAAATAATGAATATTCAATCAACAAACACAATGATCCCCTGGTATGGCTGCAGAATTATGAGGGACACTTGGAAGATTTTAGATGCCTAGCATTTATTCCACAAAACCTTGCAACTTGGTATGGAGGTAAGCCATACATATATGAGACAGATGCTATTATAAAGCACGGTACAGCCTCAGGTGAATAAAATTGAGAGTAGATGTCATCGAGGTTCAGGAAAAGGATACCTGTGGCCTGAAATAGGAAAGTGAGGTTTTTTTCATAGTTATTTTTATTGTTGTTCTTATTGATTTTTAACGATGTGGACAGACTTAAGCTAAGCCTTGAAGTTGAAACTTTGATGAATGAGGGAGACAGGAATGGCAGAATGGATAGCATGAGAAAAGGAACAAGTCGGAAAAGAACTTGGGAAGAAAGGTACAGAAAGGAGAAGGTGGTGGGGTTATGAGAGGCAACTTCACATTGAGTTGGACTCACAAGGCTGGGATCAATGGGTTAGAAGTACTTCTACTAGTGGTAGGTTCTCTCCCCAAGTGTCCTTGGTGAGCTGCCAAGCATCTAGAAGTGAACTGGCTCTAGGGTAAGTGATTTCTGTGGGTCTGGAAGAGGCTTTAATTTGTTCACTATTAACTGGCATGTAAGATAAAATCTATGGTCATACCCAGCTCAATACCATACTCTGATTTGATCCTTAGCTAAAGATAAAAATTCTTCCTTTATGTTCATGTGTGTGTGTATGTAAGTGTGGGTTTCCTTCCAGGAACAATTTTAATTCTGATCCTCCCATTTCCTACAATACATTGTTTATGGAGCTGGCCCCAGTTTAAGGAACAGCTGGAAAGCTGTCTCCATAGCCTTCAGGCCACAACTGACTACAAGTCTTCCAGCACAACCAGATTAATGGAATTGGGTACAACTATAGTAGGTTGCAGTAATTAATCAATTTTATTTTACTTTATATACTTGTAGTTGAAGCTTTTACATTTAGTATGCAGATTTATGTAAATTAAAATTCAAATACATGCAAACAGATACGCAAATATGTGTCCCTAGATTTGCTAGGGAAAAAAAATCTGGTAGCCCTACTGTAAATTCCTAAAATGCAGTTGGGGGAAGGGAGAGAGAATGTGAACTACTCTTGTAGCTCTGTCTGCCTTTAATTTGTTAATATATGCAAGTTGAAAATGAAAATAAAAACATGTTTTACTTAGCTGCTCCTTATGTTATAAAATAGAAAGCTGAAAATCTGCAACAATAACAGGAACAAAATCTGTGAGTCTCCTCATTGAGATAAGAATTCCAAAGTTTTATTTATTCCAGAATCATCTGCCTTTAGGCAGCAAGTCTCATACGTGTAAGTTTCTTACTTTTAACTGATCGGATTGAAGCAATAACCAAACCCAGAGGAAATGCTCTTAGAGCTCTAAAACACAGAACCTTATAGTATAAGCTCTGAGCTGTATATAAATTGCTTAAGAATCCACAATGGAAACTGAAAAAAAAAAGTCAGGGGAAAGTTAAAAAATGAAAAAAAAGAAACTTACAATTTGATTAAATCATATTGAACAAATATTTTGTTTAAAAGATTATTATTTCCCAGTGAGCTCAAATTAAGGAAGAGGAACATTTTC
Source organism: Delphinus delphis (assembly GCF_949987515.2). Taxonomy (NCBI): domain Eukaryota; kingdom Metazoa; phylum Chordata; class Mammalia; order Artiodactyla; family Delphinidae; genus Delphinus; species Delphinus delphis. The sequence continues at coordinate 53,146,516 of NC_082695.1, forward strand.
TATGCAGATCCAAATGGAAACTTCCTGAAAAGAAAAGCATAGGCAAGCAGCTTAATTGAGAATATGGTATAGTGCAGTAGTGGAGATAGGTATCTGATATTTGCAATGTTGCATGTTACAGTTATTTGCAAGCAGGTCCAATCATTGGGAAAATAGTAAATGAATGAGCAATAAATAGGAGAACGAACCCTGGCCCAAGTGTCTGAAGAACTGGATTTACTGCTGGCTATGCTGCATCAGTATTATGACATTTGGTCACCCAAAAGCAATCTAGGCTTCAATTTTATCATTGGTAAAATAAGATAATAATAATTGCCTGACCCTCTCAAAAGCTTGCTACACCTTTCAAATGAGAAACAGTAAAGTACTAAACAGATGTTAATTACTTTTTCAAAAGTTTATCTGTGGCTAATGTTTCTTTTCTGGAAGGCTTTAAGCACTTGTGACTTGGTTATAGATTCAATCTGATCAATTAAAGATTAGAAAACCTACATAAGAAACTTAATGTCTCAAGACAAATGATTTTGGAATAAGCACAACTTGTAGTTATGCCAGTAAGGGGACAGCGTAATGGAGTAGTGAAAAGAGGCTATTTCTTCAATTTGTGATCATGATCACAAATCATGATCTCCTCTGTACAATGAGACTCCACAGTATATAAATCAAATGGTCCTTCAGACTCGCAGATTCTGTGATTCTAGTGCCCATGGAACCCTATTTTGATATTTATGATCCTACATTTTTTATCTCAGGCCAGGCTACACTGGGTGGCTTTTCATTCCCCTAACATATACCACTGATTCTTAGCTCCATAGTCTTTTTGTCAATTGACTGATGAAATCATTTGTGCTAAAGGGTGTCAATTGTTGAAATTCATTTTTAAAACTTTTATTTATTTATTGGATAAATATTCACTCTATGAATAGTATTGGCTATGAATCAACATGATCAGACATGATCCTTGAACCTGAACATGTAGTCTGATGGGGGAGAGAAGACAGGCATGTCTACACAATCTAAAGTCCTCACACACTGGGTGAGGGTAGAAAAGTATTCTGAGATTAGAAAGGAAATGTCTCCAGTGGGAGCATTTGATTTGGTTGGCAAGTATGAAAGCTAATGTTCCCTGAGAGCAGACATTCAAGATCAGGTGACTGCTTTAAGAAAATTGATCTTGCAGCACTGGCTTCCAGAACATGTGTGCCTGTGATGAGAGTGGGCACCTTTGCTATGCCTTAGGTGAGAAATAGTGAAAGGGTGACAGTGACAATATCTATAGGAATATCACTCGTGAGAAGTCTTGACAAGTGCTTTGCTTTGTTATGGCAGACAAAGGAAAAGTAAGAGACATGTATGAATTCAAAGTTTTCAACCCATGTTCATTAGTAGAATGGGGCTATATATAATTAACAGAGAAAAGTCTGGGTGATTCTGTGATGGGGAAGTACTGAAGCAGAGAAAATTCACACAGTTTAGAATCTGTTTTGCACAGAGGTGATTGGTAGACATATTTTGTAGGAAAAGCCAAACTAGAACCTGGAGGAGATGGAATGGCTTTATCTGCACAGAGGAGTTAGCTAAAATCCTGGATGATGGGGGGTCCAGGGAGGGGAAGAGTAGAAGGAGAGAAGAAGTGGGCTGCTGGGAATGCCTACATTTAGAGGCCTAGGAAAAGATGCAGGCACTTAGCAATCTGGGAGTAGATAAGACTCAGGAAAACAAAGTGCTCAGGAAAGAGTTTCAAGAAGGATAAGGTGATGGGCACCGAGCAGCATTTTCATTAGTATCTAATACAACACACCACAGGAATCAAAGATGAGAGACAGTAGGTCCAGCAGTGAGCTGATGCTGGTGATCCGTCCTTGACTGAGTAGTATATAACCATTAAAAGCAATGTCATGAAAACTATGGAGCAACATGAAAAATGTGCTTATAATATTATGTTAAGTGAAAAAGGTAAGTATACTTGTTTTAAAGAATGCTAGTGTGGGGAGAGGATGAGTAGGGGGATACAGGGTAGACAAGTATGTGAAAATATTCAAAAGTAATTGTATACAATTAGGAGAAATATGAGTGATTTCAGAACCCACCTTTGCCTTTATACTTTTGATCACCTTGGCTCTTCAACCGAATAAAATTGATGCTAAGTATTGGTGCTTTGATATTTGTTAATGAGAAGAGAACAGAAGATTTAAATGACTCATTTATTTTGAGAAAAACCCAATGAAACCCTTGCCTGTCCCTGTGGAAAGGAAGATTTGTGGTTGGTCAAACCTAAAATTGCCATTTTATTTTGCACAGACATGATTTAGCTTCTGCAAAATATACATCATATTGAAATCATTGTATTTATATGTATTTGCTTGGAATTTATTTAAACAATTTGTGTTGATTTTATAAGCATACATGAGCTATAAGAGGTCTGTACCTAGTTTTAGGGTTGTGATGGTCCAAGATATATTGATATTTCCCCCTTAAAAGGAGGCCCTGCATTGCTTTGTTTTGACAAACATGGCTACTGAGTTGAAATATGGCTGGTCCCAATGATCTGTGCTGTAAGTATAAATACAATCTGGATTTTAAAATCTTCTTATGAAAAAAAAATGTAAAATATCACATTAATGATTTTTTATATTGAGTACACATTGAAATGATATTATTTGAGATATATTGGGTTAAATTAAATATATTACTAAATTTGGTTTCACCTCTTTCTCTTTCCTTTTTAAATATGGCTACCAAAATATTGACATTCCATGTGTGGCTCTCATGGTCTTTCCAGTGGACAGCACTGGTCTGTAGTACATACCACCTGGCACCTGGGTCTGCTTGCCACCAATAACCACTCTGTATCTTCTACCAGATGCTTCCCCTGTTTACTTGAGAGAGACCAAGGTGGGGAAGGGCCCTGGGACTGAGATATGGATGCTTCCTTAATGTTCCTTAATGTTTCCTTCTGGCCACAGTCTCTCAAAAAGCACTGCTGTGCACAAATCCAATGGGGCTAATTTGGTAGTGTACGAAGTGTCCCGCAGCCAGGAAAGTGACCTGACAGTTATTTGTGAATAAAGGATACAGATCATATTACCTTAGATGTTCTTTTTGTGTGTTGGGACAACACAAGGGAGGATATAAGACGCTTCTTTACAAAATTCTCATGGGAATGTTCCATCTGCTTTCAATATTCAGATTATTGTTTCCTGCTTAACTAAATTTGACCAGTCCTCTAAGGAATATCCAGTCTCATGTTGCTCTCGAAAGCTTCATCCTCCAAGAGTTCCACACAATTCAAGGATTCACTTGTCCTCTGCACCAGCAATTCTGGCCTCATATTTTATTTAAAACACTGTGTGTGTGTTAACTTCCTCATCAGCTCATCGATCCAAGTGGTCATGTGTCTGATGCCTTAAATCCTCCAGCATAAGATTGGTTCTCTGTTTGTAGTAGCCACTCAATAACTGAATTTTATCAAGTATAATATTTAAATTGTGAGGGTTAATTCACACACACACAGACACAGACACTTCACAAGGGAAAATATATGTGCATATGTAATATCAGTTGATATGAAAATGCCTATTAAGATAATCTGCTCAAGAAACAGAAACATTTAATTCTACTTTTAATCACTCAGATTAATTCCTGCACAGGCATCAATAAATATTCTACTTCCTATAGGATATAAAAAGTGCTGGTAAAACAAATTATGTTATATGGATCTTCCTTGGATAGGAAGGAATTGGTTACACCCTGTGTAGACTTTCCTTAGTTTTAGCATCCAGGATCACCATAGTTCATTCCAATGAAAGAGTCTGATTTTGGACTAAGGCCAAGAGTACATAAAAAATAAAAATACTCTAGCAAATTTAAAAAAAAATAGCACAATACAGTATTAAAATCCGTTAATCCCTTCAAATATATTTTATTATATATTTGCTTTACAAATGGGATACCACCTTGGGTAATTTTTTTCATAAAATTGACTATAACCACTCTCTTCAGGAAAGCTGATATTAAATCGTATAATTCCAAAAGTACCTTTGCAAATAAATGTCTAATATTTTCTATGTATTCTAGAAGGAAGAGGCATACTTTGGTATATTAGTCTACTAGGGCTTCCCTTATGAAATCCCACTGCCTGGGTGGTTTAAACAAGAGAAGAGTATTTTCTCACAGTTCTGGAAGCTGGGAAGTCCAAGATGAAGGTGCCAGCCAGTTCAGTTCCTGGTGAGAGTTCTCTTCCTTGATTGCAGATGGCCCCTTCAGACTGTGTCCTCACAAGACAAAGAGAGAGAGTTCTCATCTTATAAGGGCACCAGCCATATCAGATTAGAATCCCACCCTTATGACCTCCTTTAACCTTTATCACCTCCTCACAGACCTTATCTTCCATTATGGTCACATTGAGGGTTAGGGCTTCAACATATGATTTTTGAGAGAACACAAACATTCAGTCTATAACACCACACTGTGTCTTATGAAAACCCTACCTACAAACATTCCAATTTAAAGAACATATGGGTGGGCAATCATTTGTGTTGTTAGAGACAACTGGAGCTCCTCTTTGAGTAGCACATTCCCAGAAGATGGCATGAGATAGAAATATTGACCGTAATCTCTGGCCTGGGAGCCAAAGGGCAGCTTAGGCTTTACTCATGGCTTTGCCACCAACCCTCTTTGTGACTCTAAGAATGCCCTTAGATTCTCTGGGTCTTAGTTTCCTTATCAGTAACTTAAAGATACTTTTGTTTTTTAACTAATAAGTAAGGAAAAGGAAAAGAGGCAGAGAATACTGAGAAATGGAATCTCTCTTATTTCTTCTGTGTCAGTTTGTATATGTGGCCCAGATGAGTGAGTATATTTTAGTGGAGAAATTTCTAGATCATGCCAATATTTGCATTATTTGCATGCCAATGTCTATAGGCAGACAATGTGGTGTTCCTTAATGCTTTTGCCCTTCCACCATGGTCAAATCACTATCTTCACTTGATTTTTATCATTCTAGTGTCTATTTTTATCCCCAGGCTTGGAAAAGTGTTGTAAGATTTGACTCAGTAACTACTAATAGGTTCATCATCTAGTTTATGTACCTAGTTTATAAGTCAACAGTGGAGAGAAAAGAGAAAAAAATGGAAACAGAAGATTAAGAAGTAAACAAGAGAGTTACTGGTTGGGGCTGACTTCATGGACATCAACTTTTCTCATTTTTTTGTTCATTTGTTTTGTGTTATTTGTTCTCTTTTATTGGCTTGGAGGAAATATCATTTGAAGAGGAATTTTAAGATTTGCTCCAAAACATAACCTGGCTTCCCTTGGCCTTAAAGAAGGCAACTGGTTCACATGCTTATATTTAATATATTTTAAAGACATAATAACCTTCCCGAAGTTCCCCCATTTTATATAGGAAGAAATTGCACTGAGCTTTTCCACACAGTTAAAGGTAGTTGATATATTCTCTATTCCCTACACATATGTTTAGTTTCCTCATGAGATGACCAAAGACTTTAGATTTCCCTGGAATGTGTCAGCAATGATCTAGGCAAAGTCCAGTGAGTATGGCAAGAGTGGGTACTCTCACTCAAAGAGAAAATAACAGGGTCATCCATGAAATCATACTTGAGGTTCAGTACTACATGTGTCCCAGACTCATTCTTCAGAAAGAAGTGTTCCATATCATGGAAAGATTAATGAATATGATGATAAAAATAGGATTGCTCTGCCTAAAACTATCAGTTATCCAATTAAGGGAGGGGGATTTTAAGGTCATTTCTAATCAATGAGAAGCACCAATCTGTCTGTCAATTTAATTTCCCTGGGAGAGTGTATCACATGACATTTTTAATATATCTTCAAAGCATAGTACATTTTTTGGAGTCCAGCTTAGCTCAATTTCTTTATGAATTTACACTAGGAACACTGGCTTTTATGAAGCACATTGAGTGATGCACACAGATGCCATTTTGTGTTTAATAGGTATTCAGCATCCATTCATTCCTCTTTCTTATGTACTCTTCTATATTACAGGTTCCAAAAACCTAAGGACAATATAGCTCACATTTCCTTGAAGCTAAAGTTCTAGGGAAAATTAACTCCTACTAATGAGATGCACTTGAGCAAGACTGGAAGTCAGAAGTGAGATGAGTCCATCTTCCTGCTGCTTTGGCCCTTTCTTCTAGTTAGCAAGGCTGGAAAGTGGGAGCTTATCTGACTCAGCATCTGAATTTTAAGTTTCTTAATATCATCAATGTTAAGAGACAATTGGACCAGTGGTGTGGCAGTTATTCCAGTGTTAAATCATCAGCCTCAGCTTTAGTGAGGTACATTTATGAATGCATTGGCATCCTTTTTTTGGCTTTCTGATTCCTTGATTAGCTCTCTGTGGAGAATGTTCTTGAACTCAATAGTGCCAGTGGTACTGCCCTTTACTGTCTTTCTGGATGCTTTATTCAAATTCAACCCTACCTCCTTGTAGCTGATTCACAGCTAATAATGATAAATCCTTTCTTGACCTTATGCTGGGAGTCCCCCAAAATGGTGATTTGTTTTCATAGGTAATGCTACTCAACTATGGTCCAATTCTACAGATTATTTTTTTCAGCAATGAATTCATTGAATAACACATTTTTCTGAGATGTTATTAAGACAGTTTTGAATAAATTGACAAGGCTTCTTCTTAGCATGCAGTTGCATTTTAGTAAGGAAAACAAAAAAAATAAAACATATTTTATACACAAATAGGATAAATTTAGAGATAAATGACAAGATGAAAATTAAGCAGTGTGATATAAGAGGGTTGTTTAAATTGGGGGTGATTGAGCTGAGATCTGAAGGACAAGTAAAAGATAGGCATGTAAGGTTCTAAGCAGAAAGCATGTCATTTGAAGAACTAGTGAGTACAGTCATTGTAAGATATGAACAGGCTTGGTATGTTTGGATAAACAGAGGAGTCCGTGAGTCTGGATAGTAGTGAGTGAGGGAGAGAGTTTTACAAGATAATGTTGGAGAAACTTGTAAGGCCATATGACATAAGATCTAAAAGGCTATGATTTGAAGGGGAAATATTATTTAAAGATGGAAAGCCATCACATTTCTCAGTAAAGGAATACAATGATATTTACTTTTTAGTAAGATTTTTTAAACTGATTAAGTGAAAATGGACTGTAAGTATATTCATTAGTGGAAGAAGGGATACAACTAATTAATGGAGTTCTTGCAGGAGTCTAGGCAATTTGTGACAGTGACCTAGACCAGAGGGATATCTGTGGATGTTAAAGAAAAAAAAAATATATATATATATATATATCAAGAATGACTTATAGGTTGCTTTAGCTCAAATAGTTGGATGAACAGTGATGTGGTTTGTTGAGACATAAAAGACTCAGGAAGCAAAAGATTTGGAGAGATAAAGAAAACAAGACACTTTGGAGGGGAAAAAAAATAGACAAAAGAGCAGGTGGTAAAATGATCTAAGTGTTCTTTCAATGTTCCACTGTCTACAGTTATTATACACATGAGCTTGGGAACTAAGTAACTATGAGTTCAAATCCTAAAACACTAACAGTTCTCTTGCCTTGGGCAATTTACTTATCTCTTCTAACCTCAATCCCTTCCTCTGAAAACTATGATAAGAATACCTACTGCACTGCATGTAGTTACTGTAAGAATTTGATAATATAATGAATGTAAATCACATAGCAAATGTTGTAAATAATAACAAACAAACTTTCTTTTCTGGGTCCATGACAAATTAGATACTCCAAACAACTATACTACATAAAGCAACTAGAGTTCTTAATGAAATATCTTTTCAAATTCATTTTCAAATGTGTTACTAAACTGACAAGAAATCAAGGCAAGTTCAAAAGCCAAAACACAAATTAAAAGCTGAACTACAGTGAAATAAATTTGCTTTCAAATGGGCTTTTGGTGGACCTTAGTGTCTTTGAGCTCCCATTTTGATCTTCTGAGGAGGCAACTGAAAGGAGACATTGCCTATAGCCCATGAAACAAGGGTGATCTATGCCTTCTGCATAAAACCAGACCTCAAAGGGTTAGGAATTGACCCATTCTATAGGAATGTCCAACAAAGAAACACTCTCAGTTTCACTTTGATGCTGGATTGAAGAGGGAAAAAAAAATCTCCCCTGGGGTTTGTAATGTTAAATGAACCTTTCTATGAACTTCTGGATCATGATCTAAATTTCATGTGCCTGTCACCTGAACTACCTCAAATTAGTCTTTATATTACAATGGTGTGCAATGTTGGTTAAGCCAACCAACTGAAGCAAAAAGGAATCCTCTGTGAGAGCATGTGCTTTCAGCCAACTTCAGGATTCCTACAGAAAAACATTCAATGGACATTAGACCCCAGTCAAAAGTCTTATTAGATAGTAGCTATTATCATTATGACATCACGACAGCAAAAAAGGATCTTGTCCAATTTGGCCACAGGGTTCCAACCCATATATGGAAATGCTCTCTTGACCTCACTTTTCTTTTTTTTTTTTCCTTTTTTAAAAAAATTTTATTGAAATATAGTTGATTTACAATTTTGTGTTAGTTTCAGATGTACAGCAAAGTGATTCAGAATATATATATATATATATATATGTATATATTCTTTTGTAGATTTTTTTTTCCCTTATAGGTTACTATAAGATATTGAGTATAGTTCCCTGTGATATACAGTAAGTCCTTGCTGGTTATCTATTGTATATATAGTAGTGTGTATATTTTAATCCCAAACTCCTAAGTTATCCCTCCCCCTCTCTTCCTCTTTGGTAACCATTAAATTTCTTTTCTATGTCTGTGAGCTTATTTCTGTTTTGTAAGTAAGTTAGTTCATTTGTATTATTATTATTATTTTATATTCCACATATAAGGGATATCATATGATGTTTGTCTTTCTCTCTTTGACTTACTTCACTTAGTATGATAAACTCTAGGTCCATCTATGTTGCTGCAAATGACATTATTTCATTCTTTTTTATAGCTAATATTCCATTGTGTATATAGACCATATCTTCTTTATCCATTCATCTGTTTATGGACATTAGGTTGCTCTTAGATGCCTCTTCATTAACTGCAAATGGAAAGTGATTAAAACCTAACCCACGAGTCCTCCTTCCAGCCTGGTCTTCTACTTGCTCTGCCTCTGAGTGAGTTCTACCTGCAACCATTGAGTTATACAGCTCAGAAGGCTCAGCCTCAGAGCTCACACAGCACCCACCACTACCCACTTCGTTCCCTCACTCTCTGGGGGTGTGTTCTGAAATACTCTCCAAAAATCTATTCCTTCACACCTATTCTACTTGCCATTGTACAGTCATCATCTAGTGTCTGCTCCATAACAAATTTTAAAGAAATATTTGCCAAAGATATGAAAACAATCCCTGAGGTTGGCAAGCTGAAGACTGAACACAAAGTAAGAATCAGCTTGTGACCATTCAGTGACTAAAATAGGTTTAATTAGAGACCAAGGTTTCTTTATAAAACTATGGTAGTCCCAGCATTCAGGAGGCAGTACCCTGAGAGAAGAAATTCATTTTGTGCCTCTAAATATTCATAAAACCTGAGTCAATGACTGAACTGACTCCTTATTTAGATTCTCTAGAGAACCACATTTCAATCCTTGATGAGAATTTGCCATGGATACTCTCTTATTTTGGAAGTAGCAGCTTCTGTCAGCTACACCTTGAGTTATGATCTGTCTTTTACTGACTTGTTTATAGCAGGAAAGCTCCTTGGGGCAAGAACTTTGTTGTTATTCAGCACTATTCAAGCTAAACTCTTTCATGTTGGGTATACTAGTGACACTTTACAAAGAACAACAAAAATAGTATCAGCTCACCTTAGCTAATTCATCTATTTCCATTAATAATTAATTTTAATTTTGTTTAATTAAAATTATAAAGTGGGCTGAGATGAAGATACAGTGTGACTTGTTTAAACCAAAGAAGCTTAGAGCACCGCAGGTACCCGAGGTGTCCACACATGGAATTCCCAAATGTGCTCTTCCTTTATTAATTTCTCTGGCAATATTATTAAGCCATGCTTAATTTTATGGATAAATTACAGAATTTCAAGGATTTTGAACTACAAGAAGTACAAATATAAAATATTGATTTGACTGAAAGATGAAAAATTTCTACCAGACACAGACTTGGACCTTTATCAATATTTTTTGGTGTCTATGTCTAATTAGAAAGAGGGTTGCTCCAAAATCAAATTGGGTGAGGTAAGCAGTGGGCAGAATATATGTCTGAACATGACTGATGGTTCACATTTTAAATGAAGTACATAGACCTCTTTATTCTCTTTTTCCTATTGCAGAGTCTGGCTCTGTAAGTGGTTTATTTTCAGACCAACCTATACCAGTCCTTGCCATGGAGAACTGGCATTACATGGAGAAACACTTTTATATTTATAAAGACATTGTCCTTTCAGTCAAAATAATAGATGACTTCTATTTAATTATCCCTTTATACTTTCAAGGAAATTTCCTTTCTTACATCAACTATTTCAAGAGCATAATCATGTTACTAGTTCCATTTAGTGTACATAAATGGACAAAGAATCATAAAGAAGGTAAGTAGAACCCAAGCAGGAAGTTACATTAGTAATGTGACTTCTTGCTATGTGAAACCCAGTCATCACTGCAGAACTGCCCATTGCTCTTCCCCAAGGGAGCCTCAGTCCAGGGACATTACTTTCCAAGGATGCTTTGTTACCCTTCCCTCAATCTGAGAGTCCCCATTTGTCTTCTTTCTCTTCTGTCAAGGGGCCTGAAGCCACTGGATACCAGGTAAATATGTTGTAAATATGTCATTACCTTTAACCTCACCAGTCCCATGCAAACAAGCATATGCAAATGCATGCACACACACACACACACACACACACACACACACACACACACTCCTGGATGTACATATGGAATTTTCAGTATAAACTTCATACTTACTTACCTTTCATCCTCCAGATACACAATAACAAAGTCCAAGAACTTCTGTTTCTATAACATTGATATAAAAAAAGTAAGTGCTTAGACATAAAATTAGGTAGCATTTTGCCTTTATGAGATCACTAACTTGTTTAATCAACTATATGGATAGAACCCTTTAACACATTGGTGTGAACTTTTGCAAAAATCAACACCAGAAGAGGCTCTGAGATGTTGCAGAAAATGAAGTTAACTTGACATCACAGCCTTCCTTCTGTGATAACTGGCTGTGTGGTTTCTCTTTCTTTCTCTTGGTTTCTTCTCTAAGAGAAAAAAGAAAGAAAGAAAGAAAAACAAAATAAAAGAAATTTAAACTAGACGACCTCTAAGGTCTATTCTAGCCCGAATATTCTTTGATCCAATGAGGAAAAACTTGCAGTTCCCCACAGAATGGGAGACACATTCTTTGAGAGGCTCTAAATGGATCTGAAAGCGGTTCTTGGAAATAGAGTCAGTATATTTGCAGTCCTCCCTGAGGGCAGAATAGGTCTTTTACACCTTGAAAAAGGTGAGTTTGGGCTAAGCAGCTCTCGAAGTTGGCACAGCTACCATGCACCCAGGATACTATGCAGTTGGCAACTCACCTTGTTTCCAGAGAAAATGATTCCTGGAGTGTTCTTTTTGTACTGAAATTCTTTTTATAAATTCCCTGATTTTTCAAACCTTGCCCTTTAAAGGAAGCAAAAATAAAACAATAAAACCATAACAGCTGTTTGCCAGAGTTGCAAACTTTGGACAGCAAGGCCCTTTTCAAATGCTCTACAACTCTGCTGATTTCCCAGTAGACTTGATCTTAATCACAAGCCTGATTTGGCACAGTGGGTCCTGGATAAAGAGCAAATCTAATGCAATGTATGAGAAGAAGAAGCACCCTGTACATCTGAGCAACCCCAACCTCTTCACCCCCTAACCCATTTTGACACATTTAATCCTCTTCCTTCCGAGTTCTGTTATTTTAATTAAGTTAATCCAGATTTGTTTAGCAATTTATTAAGTTATTAGGTACAGAGGCCCTTGGGATAGAAGGAAAGTATGGCTCCTGCCTTCAAGAAGTGCATATTCTGTTTGGGGGAAATAGCTGTATTACAATAACCAGAGTACAAGGTGCTATCTGCAATGGTAGAACAATCTATTAGTCACATCATTATGGAAGTGGAGAGGAGAAATTAGTTTTCCCTGAGGGTAGTAAGAATTGGATTCAGGTACATGAAGATTACAGAAAAGAGATAATATTTGATCTGAGACATTGATATATCTTATAAATCAATCAATTACATAGAAGGTAGTCAATACCATTTAAAAACCAGCCTAGTTTCAAAAATGCACCTTAACCGAATACCTCAGAGAATGAGTCCTAGACGTTTATCATTAAAGAACAGTTAAATTCTAAACAGTGTGACACCAAGTATGGCAGGGGTTTAGGCAGAGAGAGGATACTCCAGGCTGGGAAAGTTAGGAAAACCATTTTCCCTAACAAGAGAGCGAAACCTGAAACGAACACAACATTGTAAATCAACTATACTCCAATAAAAATAAAAAAAATAAATAAATAAGAAGAACTGATATTTACTGTGTGCTTATCATTCTTTCTACTACTGTGCACTTGTGCATACATAACTGTGTGTGTGTGTGCGTGTATGTGTGTGTGTGTGTGTATGTGTATGTGTGTGTGTGTGTAGTGAGTAGTGTGTCTTCCTAAGGGTATTAAGACAGATGTGAGATGTTAGGGTGACCAGGCTTAGGGAACAATGATGAGATTTCTCTTACTGAGGCACAGGAATGTGTTGGGAGAGCTTGGGGAAGTACAGGGGTTTAAAACTGGATATATTTCAAAAGTAGGAATATATTGGAGGCTCTTGAAGAAGCGGGGGCAGGTAATGTATTATACAAAGGCTCTTCTGGCAGCCTGGTGCAGGAAGGGCTTAAAGTAACAGAGAACGTGGGAAGGCAGGATGAGTGGCAATAATCCAGGACTGTAGGATCACGGTCTGACTGTTGGGCAGAGATGCGATAGGAATAGAATGGAGGTATTTTTGCTTGTTTCCTATTTGCCTCAAATTAAATGTAGGTGACTTTTGGCTAGAAATATGAATACTAACATATTTTTATCCTCACCACCTGCTCCTCTTTGTGAGTTTATAGCAATGAAAGATGGCATACAAAAAACAACTCTGAAAGATATGGACAGCTCAATTTTTGCCAAGGTCTTTTCTTGGGCTTTAACATGGTAAAAGAGAGAGTTGTTAAAGTTGAAGTTATCACGGGGCAAAGAGAGTGATAAATAAAACAATATGTTTAAAATTAATAGTGAAAGCTAAATTTGTTAACCTACAGGGAACTGATTCTTGATGAACAAGTCCTTCTTACATCCAAGACCTGAATATCCCATTCCATGTACAATGTCCCCAGCCTGTGTACTCAGAGGAACAAGGGTGTCTGCAGTGTATGGTGGTTAGTAATTCAGTCCTCAAACCAGCTACCTGCATGCAAATCCTGCCTCTGACAAGCTGAGTGACCTTTGCAAAACCCTTCTGTTAATAAATGAAGGTAATAATAATATCTACTTCACAGGAAAGTTGCAAGGGCTAATATATGAAAAGATCTGGAGAATAGTGCCCGGCATATGAAGAGCTATTAAATGATGGTTGTTATTTTTTATTCTTCTGTATAGGAGGTATTATTAGATATTGTTATGAATCACCTTAAGACTTTTCCTTCCTTCATATGCTCCCACTCCTTTACTACTTGTAAGATCACTTCTTGTTAAAATCAACCAACATTATTGATCCCCAAGTATGTGCCAGGTACTTTTGTATATCATTTAATTTGCTTCATACAATCCTCTAAACTTCTTTGTCTCCATGAATAAACTGGGTTCTAGGGATTTAAAATAATTTTCTCAAGGTCACACCACTATTATGGACTGGGGTCTGATTTTGAGACCATTGCTAGAATATTCCAAAGCATCTTGTTCCATTACTTTCTGAGGAGGAAACCTGCAATCAAAGAAGACAGACAATAGCTCACTTCATTTTTGTAGAAGCGTAAGACGGCTATGCCAGCCTCTGCTACACTATACTGTTTATCCTTCTGGGGAAAGACTGAAGGGCAAAGTCCATAAAGAGAGACTGTGTCCATATGTTCTATGTCATGTGTAACTGGAAGTAAAATCTATCCAAACCATTGGGCATTGGATTGACTGGCCAAATGTATCTCCAACAAAACCTGAAAAGGAACATCAAATTCCAACATCATTTGTTTGATTGTAGGCAGTGCATCTCTTTCCTGGGAGAGATGATGAAATCAGCTCATAATGCCCCAGGCTGAATCATGTGATTAAATGAATGACCAGGCATTTTCATAAGAAAAAAAATTTTGTGATATTCTCTATTAGTCATATATATTCATCAACTGATGAATGGATAGACAATGTGAGGCATATCCATACAATAGAATATTATTCAGCTATAAAATGGAACAAAGTATTGATTCATTCCATAACATGGATGAACCTTGAAAACATTTTGCTAATTTTAAAAAGCTGGTCACAAAGAACCACATATTGTATGATTCCATTTATACGATATGTCCAGAATAGGCAAATCTACAGAGTTAAAAAGTAAGTTAGTGTTCTGCTAGGGCTGGAGAAAGGGAAAACTTGAGGTTATAAACTTTTCACTCTATGTGATAGAAGTTGTGAGATATTCAAAGATGGAGAAAAATCAGTTTACCCATATTTATAAGCCACATCTTGATCCCAGTCAAAGTAATGATTGTATAATCATCACTTTAGTGTAGTCTTTTTCATTTTTTATTAAACTTTGACAATGTCTATTAATTTTTGGAATTAAACACATTGTTGTGAGGGTTTGGGGATGATAGCTTAGGGTTGTGCAGTTCTTTTTTGATGTAATAAAAATACTGCAAATTTGATTATGATGTTGGAAGCACAATTCTAAATATACTAAAAGCCATTGAATTGTACACTTTCAATGAGAGAATTGTATGAAATGTGAATTATATTTCAATGAAGCTTTTAAAAATATATATCACTATCATGTACTGAGTGCTTATGAGGCACCCAAGTGGGGAAAAGGTTCAGGGATGACAGTGTTGATAGGAAGAGGGCAAGGGAAGTGGTGAACCCTGGGCCACTGATCCTTGTGAATATGTCTGAGGAACTACATGCAGTTGAAAGTGGGAAGTAGACACATTCTTAGTAATGATGCCCCAATAGGGGAGGGAATAGGAAAGATATTCTTTGTTCCTTAAGCTTTTTGTCCCAGGCCAAGTCAGGTTGTTTTCACATTCTCCTTTTTTTATCTCCTTTTTATCTATGATAAAATGTTCTTACTTTAAATCAACATTTTCTTAAGAAATGTTGATGACAACTAAACTCTGGTTTTCATCCTTATTTACTACTCTTTCCCAAGCCTTAGTATATCCTCTGCTTCCCATGCCACTAATTCCTTGTGTGGACTTGTCAACACTTCAAATTATATCCAACTCTGCTGCCTCCCATATATTGCCTAGCCAATGTATGCACACTTAGCTCTCTTAATCTCCCTCATAAGTAAATTCCTCAGCCCCTTAATCACCCCCGCTGCTCTTCTCTGAATCCTTTCCAGTGTGTTGACATCTTTCTGGCACAATGGTACCCACAGCCATATGTCTTTGGCACCCTCTTCCCTTGGCCTCTCACCAGAAATGGAACTTGGCCGACGTCAGAACAGAGAGTAAGACATATTTATTTGATTTAGCTTTTGATTATGTTCACTTCTTGGGGTGATGGCTGATTACTAGTGATAAGGTTAGCCAGCTGTTGGAATTCAGGTCATGTCTGTGATAAAGGGGGGTTATGTGTGAAGAGAAACAGCATGTAACTTGTGTTTTTCCCAGGAGTAGTCTCTTTCTAAAACAGATGCAGTCAGGAGCTTTGGGAAATGGTCATATTTTAGATTAGCATCCAAAAGATTGCTTCTATTTCTATAGCCTGAATTTCAAAATTCAATTTAACTTTCCATAATTCTAGAATTTTGAGGTTAGAGAACCTTAAGATTTCCATAGGGAGGAGACTGTCATAGCAAAATTATCTGGGGCAGAGGCTTTGAACATAAAATGTTTACGAATCAGTTCTAGGTTAAAATTCTTTACTCCATATAATGGAAGTTGTGAGGAATTCAAAGGTGTAGAGAAATCAATTTACCTGTATTTTAAAAAAATACCTTCTGGATCCTTATCACAATACTGATTCTATGACATCACAATACTGATTGCATGAACTTTACTTTAGGGCATATTTTCCATTTTTAGGTAGTTTGACAATATCTATAAGTTTGTAGAGTAAGTCTTACATTTTTGTACCTGATAGCATGAATTCTCTAATGATAAATCAAGTGATATTCTAAGTTCTTTGAGAAGGAAAATATGTGTGCGAGAAAGTATCAATAATCATAATATTCTTAAATTTAAGAATTCTTTGACAAAGTTAATTTATGCATTCAACCAATATCCATTGAGGGCCTATAAGGTCCCTGACACTGCCTTTGACAGTGGGGCCACAATGCGCACTGGTTACCCTGACCAGTATGAAAAATACATATTTCCTTGGTGTAATATGGTATAATTATCACAATTGGCAAGCAAAGTACTGTCTCTGAGAGTGACACCAAGAAACCATATTGCATTTGCTCAAGTGGGATATATTAATCTTGCCAATGTACAAGGTAGATGTTCAGTTTGAGATTGGGGAAAGTAAGAAAAAGAAACTCGTTATTAGAGACAAACTGTCAAATCCAGCTGGAAGTGATGGAGTGCAGACAGATGGGCATTCCCATGGGTAGAAAACATTGAAACATCTTTCAGCGGTCATCAGAAAAAATGAATCTGAAGTTAAATCTATGAAAGGAAATAAATGAAGTAGTCAGCTGCTATTGGCCCTTTCTCCTTTTCAAAAAAAAGATGGATACTCAAAAGTCAGGAGAAAACCAGCAGCAAACTACTCAGAGTAACCTCCTGGGCTCTTGGAGTGTAACTTCTATATTCAGAACCCTACCAAGGGGGTCCCTTAATGACCCTAGAAGCTTGGTTTTATTTTATTTTGCTATGGGACATCTCCTGTTTTCCCAAGTTTTGGATTTTTCCATGGTTGTGGAGTACACAACCATGTACTCCACAACCATGTGGGGTATACTCTAGAGGTCTACCAGGAACTCAGTGTTACCTTCTTTCCTAGAAACTGGACCAGACCAACCCAATGCTCATTTGCCTAAGTTGTCTCCTTTGCTTCTATCAGAATGTAAGACCCATCTTTCCCAAAGGCTCACAGTACTCCCAGAGAGAATGACAGCATAATAACAGAGGTTGAAAATCTAGTTAACTTAAACTTTTCCTTAGTAATCCTCAAGGCAGTTATTTTAAGTTTTAGCCTTTCAGAAAGTGGGTGAGTTTTGTGTGCTCCCTTCACTTCTAATTTGGTTATCCTTCCCTTAATTTACAGACCAGCTTATATGAACCACCCGACCAGTCAGCATCTCTGCCAGAAGACACTCCACCCTCCCCCTGACCTGTCACCATCAGAAAAACTTCACACACTCTACAGGAGCACAACTTCATCTGGTTTCCTCCACAAGTCCCAGAACAAAATAGTAGAATATGGTGCTATAAAGTGGGATTTTGTACTGAAACTGTGTTCAGGTCTCACTCTACTATTTGCTGGTTGGAGACCTCAGTTTCCTCATGGGTAAAACAGAGATAATATTATTTCCTACATAAGGTTGAAGTGAGGCCTAAATGAGCTCATAAATGGAAAACAGCCCAGAGCTTGACACATATAGCCCTCAATAAATTGTATCTATTATATTATTCCAAACAGTTCCCTGACATTCATTGCTGTCTAGCTAGATTCTAGGAGAAAAGGGAAAGTCAATATGAAAATGGCTCCTCAGATTTTAGTTCACAAATAGATATATGGACCCAATTTTCTTCTTATAGGATGGTCTGTTAAGCAATCATCACCCAAACGTTACTTTTCCTCTAATATTCTCCACATATTGTCATATTAGAGAAAATAATTTTCTTATTAGCAGCCCCTGGCTTTACCCTGTAGGAACAACAAATAGGATGTCTTTGTGTCCTGCTCTAGCTGAGGGTTGAATCAACATCAACAAACAAACAAGCAAAAATCTAAACACACCACCAGAACACCACTTCAACACTGAATGGGCTGTCCTTGTTTCCAAGGTATGGTTCTGATTCTCACTAAGTTCTTTTGACTCAGGCTGTTCTTGTGATGACAGGGAATGTGAGGAGTGGTGTTTCTGGATTTGCCCTTCCTACTTTGCCAGTGTTAAGCTGCTCACTCTCCATCCCATATTCTAGTCTTGGAATCTTTATGGTCTTTACCTCATCAATCACCCTTAAATGTTTTCACTAAACTTGTAACCTGGTTTAACTTTCAGATTATGCCTCTACAACCTCCTACACCAGCCACACTCTTTTTACATGAGCCAATAAGCTTCTGGCTTCCCCATAGATATAATGTTTTCTTCCTTTATGCACAAAGCCAATCTAGATTCCTTGGACCTACACCAATGGTATGGCTCTAGCCCCAGTCTAGACCTGCCAGACCGAAGAACATTTTTCCACCTCAGAGTGATCCACAATTGGGGTTGGGTGTGTTGATAAAACAGAACTAGGAAGGGAACATGAGGGTGGCTGATTGTGGCAAATCAGACACAGGGCAACTCTGATGAGATTTGCTGACTGATTTGTTGCTGTGTCTGCCAGCAAAGGTTTCTTCTTGTTTAAGTACCTAATAAACACAAAAAAATGACAAGGATTTTTCAAAAGTTCTGCACTACTATCATTTATTACAGAACTCATCACATCATTCTGAATGAAAGTGAAATCTATGAACTTCTATGTTTCAAGGTCAGCTTTGAGTCATCTGATGGATAAAGTCACATTAGAATTCCACTATTCTTTCATCTCTATCCCCTTCACAGGACTCCCAATAATATTAATTGGAAATGAGAAATATCTACAAATTTATAAATTCTTTATACATGCAGAGTATTTCACAGTTTACAAATTACAGTCATGCACAGTAACTCATTTGAGCCACACAAAACTCCCTCTGTGAGGGTTTTAATGTCCCCATTTTTCAGGTGAAGACAGTTTCAAATTGGTTTTTGTGATTTACCCAAGATCATTCAGAAATGCAGCTATGAGTCCCTCGCTTGTTTCTGATTATATATCTCCTACTTACAGTAGATTTTTAAATAAGCATGTTGAAATGTAGTATTTTCTTAGTAAAAAGTAGAATCAATTAAAATAATATTAATCAGTGATATCAGTTTTTCTTTCTTACTTGTTAGTGCCACAGTTTTTGTTCATTATTAGTTGGTTTCTTCTTCATTATTACATACCTATGAGGTTGTTGAGTATTCTCGTTAGTATCTCATCTAAGGCCAATGATTTGTGAATATTGAACTTTAAAAAAGTATTCCCTTACCTGACTTTAAATCAATAGCAGCTCTGTCTCACTTTTTCATTATTTCCCAAGTGTTTAAATTCGATCTCTTTATTTTTCTATTTAAAAACCAATTTAAAAAGCATTTCAGTAACTCTGCCATTATAGAATTCTTGTTGTAATAAAATTAATAATTTAAATTTGTTGGCATCTAGTGCTGGAAGTCCTCAGGGCACCTTAATGAAAATACAAACTGATACCAATACTACATCATGCCCTGATTACTACCTCACAGCGAGATTGGACAAACTTGCCAAATGAGTACAAAAAATGATTCCAAATTAAAATTAAAACAACAATCACATAGGAAAGGCATTAGCTTTACCCTGAAGAGTAATGGATTTCATGTCTCTAGCTACAGATGATGGATTCAGGGAAAGAAAAGCATCATCCAAGACTAAGATTTTCTGCTGTCAAAATGTTAATCCTTCACTGGGCATTAGAAAATATCTACTTCAGTGCTTTCAAGTTTGTCACCAAGAAACTGACAAACTGAGAGGTGAAATGACTTTCTTAAGGTCCTGTGGCTAATTAGAGCAGGACTTCACTGGTACCCATGCTGCCACTGATATCAAGCCTGGCTGTTTTCCACTGTTCTGTGCTACCCCTAGTCTGTTTCCAGCATTTTGATGATCTACTAATTTCAGACTACTCTATACTGGCCTTAAGCCACCAATATATATAAAGTAGGAAAAGGGGAAAGTATAAGAGAATGGGGCAAGGGTTAAGCAAAAAAAGTGAGTGAGACATTAGCTTTGGGTGCAAACTTTAAGGGGAGTAAAAAAATTCAGTAATCAACATACATAATGTTATAATGCAATATTTATTAAAAATGAAAATTAATGCAAAACAACCATTCTGCATTAATTTTACACCCTCTTAATCTGTATCTGAGGCAAGTGTCTCATTAACCTCTGGTACCTCACTTGCTTCACCCTGGTATCGGTGCTGGGAATGACTATTCTTTCTCTTTACAGCCTGCAGGTCACTCCCCAAACGGCAGTGCTTCATTGTTGACAGCAGTACTATATTTTTGGAAATTCTACAGGGTGAGCCCCTTTTTCTCTTTGCAAGTGTCAGAAACATGGGGAAGGTGAGGTCATTCACTGTGTGTTGGTTTTAAAATATGTCTAAAAATTCTCTGACAGGTTTCTCTTCAATAAATGGAACCTAGTATCTCTCTCCCAGAGTGTGGGTTGTACTTAGTGACTAACTTCTAATGGGGCAGGAGTAACCATGTGTGATTTCTGACCCAAAGCCTCAGAAGGCATGTAGCTTCGTCCTTGCTTTCTCCTGGATAACCTGCTCACAGGAAAGCCAACAGCCTTGTCATGAGGACACTCAAACAGTACAGTGGACAGGTTCATGCAGTAAGGAACCAAGGCCTCCCACAAACAGCCATGTGAACAAACCATTATAGAAGTAAATTCATCTAAAACCTATGTAACACTATTGTTTTTTGTTACTTTGAAAGAGAATTAAAATACCTTAATTTTGCTTCTCTTAACTATTTAGTTTTAGCATGTTTAAATTACTTTGTATTCTCTGTTTAATTACATAAATAATAGTAGTTAAATTTCCCTGATGAATAATACTTTTTATTTTTAGATTCTTTTCCCACAGATTCCATATTCTTTACATGATAAGCAGATGACTTAAATAAGTAGGTATACTTTACGCACAGTGAAAAGCAGGTGGTTTCTGTGTACAGTTAGATGAGATTTGACAAATAAATAAATCTGTGTAACCAACACCTTTATGAAGATAAAGAACACTTACATCACCCTAGAAAATTCCCTTCTTCCCCTTCTCAATCAATACTCACACCACAACTTCACCCTGAAGCAAGAACTATTCTGATTTCTATAAGTATCAACTAGGTGTACCTATTCTATAACTTTATATGAATGAAAACATATACTGTTCACTTTTTAATGTTTGACTTGTTTTGATATCTATGTGTGTATTAGTAGTTCATTTTTTATACGTAAGAAGTATCAAATACTACTTCATATGTTTATTTATTTATATATTTTTCTCTTACAGACATATGGGTTGTTTGCAATTTAGTGATATCATTAATAAATCTGCTATGAACATGTTAACACAATTCTTTGTATGGACATGTTTTCATTTATCTTTGTTTTATATAACTAGGAGTAGACTTGGTGGGTCTTAGGGTACATAAGTAAAATCTGCCAAACGTTATTCCAAAGTAATTGTACTATTTTCTACTCTGACCATTGACAAATAGGGTTCCAATTGCTCTGAATCACAGAAAAGTTTGAAAGTTCTTTTAAGGTTTAAATTGGAATTTTCTAAATATATATATATATATATGTATGTGTATATATATATGTGTGTATATATGTGTGTGTATATATATATAAATACACACACACACACACACACATATATATATATATATATATATATATATATACACACACACACACACCAGCAGTTTGGGAAACTAAGAGAAGGAGACAATACAGTTAGAGCTTTTGAGAGGCTACACACTTTGTCTAGAAAATTATTTTTGTAATTTGAAGCAGCTGGATGTGGGGGGAAAAACAGTATAACACAACTGGTGAACTGTGCTCTGTAACGGAGATTATTATGAAGACAACACTTAGCCGATTGGTTTGAAAATCTCCCAGGAAGTCAATACATAATGTTCTCTTCCTTGGAAACTTATGAAGAATGTTCATAAGTAAAATTCCTTATTGACTTGATCAGTCAATATTTTAAAATTTCAAAAGTATGGAAAATTTGGAGGAGGAAGGGAGGTGAGACAGCAGAGTCTTGAAGAAAATAGAGCTTGTAAGCCTTAATACTTTCTATAAAACCTCCATGAAATAGGTCAATCAAACAGCCACTCAGTCCAATCTCCTAGCTACTTGTGTATTGTATTTATATATTCAGGAAATTGAGCAAAATTATTTTGTTCTCCTACTCTGTTTTTTATAGAATATGCAAGGTTTTCATAAAAGAAAGAAATAGCCTAGCTTTGTTTTCATAGTGTCAGTAGACATTTGAAACCTTGTTTTCTGAGTTACAAAATCTTACCTACTTTCATATTTGGATAATTGTTATAATGTGTTGTAAAACAATGTGATGACTAGAAATATTATTGAAGAAAGTTCTCATTTTAAAAACTGGAATTGACTACAGTTCTTACAATACTCCAAGAATACCTGGCCTTCCCATGGTTTAGAAGATGTAAGGTAGCTGTCTCTAGATGGTTTCCCTTTTTCTTTTACTAAAAAAAATAATGCAGGGGCTTCCCTGGTGACGCAGTGGTTAAGAGTCTGCCTGCCGATGCAGGGGACACGGGTTCGTGCCCTGGTCCGGGAAGATCCCACATGCCACGGAACAGCTGGGCCCGTGAGCCATGGCCGCTGAGCCTGCGCGTCCAGAGCCTGTGCTCCACAACAGGAGAGGCCACAACAGTGAGAGGTCTGAGTACCACAAACAAACAAAAAAATGCAGAGTTGAAAAATAATGACTTGGCTGTTTATAGGGAAACAGGCCTTACATTAATACTTTACTTATTGAGTATTGAAAGGTAAAGGTTAAAGTATTTCATCTATTTTTCATTTGCTCTTGCAATATTAGATGCTGACTAATGTGTTAAAACAAAGCAAAGGGGAAATTGAAAATAAATATAGAAAGTGACAGAGACTTTGTGGTCACAAGAGTTTGTAAGAGATGAATGTATATGTTTGTTGATCAAGTAGAAGAAATAAGCAAAATCAAGAAGTAATGGAAATGATGGAGATTCAGGTAGATTAAACTAGTTGAGACATTCACTGGATTTAGCAAAAGGTGTCAAGATAAAGAGGTGGGGAGCAACTGTATTCATCCTCTAAGTAGATATATTAGAAATGTGAGGGATTACGGGGGCCCACTGATAAATAGAGCAAGCATGAGGCAAGCCTGGGAAGTGACCTAAGCACTGTGCTTCTTTAACTCTGATACCCAGAGGCCATAGAAATACACCATAGGTGGGCATATCACAATTCTCAAAGTAGGTTTTCTGAAATGGGGATATTAAAAATTTCTCTGAAGCCAAAAATTACTATGCCTAATCAGAAAAAAATAGTATAAACATTACTAAGTGAAAAAAAATTCCTGGTGTCTGTAAGTGAACAGTGAAGGTTGGTTAGTAACTTGGAGCATGCCAGCATTTTCTGGTCCATCCACCAGCACTACTAGGCTCAAGACTAAGAATGGAGAACACAGGGATAGGTGGGATTGCCCTTGTCCTTGGTATGAGTCTTCTTTTTGTTCACAGGTAAAAATATACTGGGCAGGCGACACTCCCCTTTAATCCTCATTAAGAATACAAACCTAAATAAATTGGTTCTATGAGAGAAAAACAGTTTTTATCTGTAGAGAGCATACAGATAAACATGGGAGTACAGATATCTCTTGGAGATCCTGATTTCAATTTCTTTGAGTATATACTCAGAAATGATATTGCTGGATCACATGGTAGTTCTATTTTTAATTTTTTTGAGGAAGCTCTATACTATTTTCCATAGAGGCTGCACCATTTTTCATGCTTACCAACAATGTGCAAGTGTTCCACTTTTTCCATATCCTTGCCAACACTTGTTGTCATTGTTTTTTGATAATAGCCATCCTGATGAGTGTGAAGTGATAACTCATTGTGATTTGGATTTGTATTTTCCTGATGATTAGTGACATTGAATATTTTTTGTGAACCTCTTGGTCATTTGTACACTTTCTTTGGAGAAATATCCATTCAAATCCTTAGTTCATTTTTAATTTATTAGGATTTTGTTTTGTTTTGTTATTGAATTATAGGAGTTCCTTATATATTTTGGAGATTAACCCCTTATCAGATATATGAATTGGAAATATTTTCTCCCATTCCATTCTTTGCCTCTTCACTCTGTTGATTATTTTCTTTGCTGTGTAGAAGTTTTTTGTTTGAATTAGTCCCACTTGTTTTTGTTGTTTGGGCTTTTGGTGTCATATCCATGAAATCACTACCAAAACCAATGTCATGAAGCTTTTCCATTACGTTTTCTTCTAAGAGTTTTACAATTTCAGGTCTTGTGTTTTTTTGAATTGATTTTTTTACTTATAGTATAAGATAAAGATCCATTTTTTTATTTTGCATGTGAATATCTAGTTTTCCCAATGCCATTTGTTGAAGAGACTTTCAGATGCACTCTTTGCTCATGCTCAGATGAGGAAGAAAGAAGAACTGAGTAGTATGTAACTGAGTAGTGAGGATACTCGACAGGGAGAGGATTACTCGAAGGCACTGTGTGACATGTGATGGCAAGCAGAAGGTGTCAGTCTCAGTGAGCTCTATCCAAGCCGTGGCTGAAATTCAGAACCTTTCTCTCTGCAGGAGTGGCTGACTTATTTAGATTTCTATTTACATGACATATTTACATGTCAAATTTTGCCTATTGGCTGAAAAAAGTGAGTAGAGAAGTGTAATTGTAGGGGATGTAATAGTATCTGCCCTTTGTCCGGCCTCTGGGCTGGGAGATGGCAATCTGTCTGATATGGAAATGGTGGTAGGAGGTGATGAAGCTCCTGAGGGTTTCTCACCTTTGAGATGCACTGAGAGAGTCCTAGGCTGGGTGTAGCAGCAAAAGTGAAATGAAACAGGACCCTATGGGGCCTTCCCAGAACAAGAACCTGCCCGCATGTCCTCAGCCTGCCTTTTGTCTGTAGAAAAACTTTAGTCAAAGAATAGATTTAATCAGAGAAGTGAGAAAATGTAGAAACAAAGGAAAACAGTCAAATAAGGCCAAATAATAATAGTTTAGTCATTAAACAAAGTCAAGGACTTTTAGTTCCTCTTCAAGGGCTATAGATAAATATTCTGAGCCACATCCTTTGAGCTGTTTTGTAGATACTGAAATCCCCACCAGGTGGAAGAAGTTAACTACATGATGACCAGATTGCAGCCATGACATAAGCTACCACAATTCCAATAACTGGCCTCAAACAAATGGTAACAAACCAACCCTGGACCTGAAGATTAACTACTTAAAACAACCAACATGACACTGATCAGACCACCACATGATCAATTTCAAGATGACTGTCAGAGTTGACTGTACTGTTTCTGCATGTAGCCCCTCTACCTCTGCCTATACACCCCTGAAATTCCCCTTTAAAAGTGCCTCCTCTCAGATTGTCTGTGGGGGAGTTGGCCTTTGGACATATGTCCACCTTCTCCCCCTAGCTGCTGGCCTCTGGAATAAGCCAAATTTTCCTTTCCACCAACCTTGCCTCTCTAGTATTGCCTTTTAAGTGGTGAGCAGCTGGACCTGAGTTTCAGTAACAGCAGCAAAAACAGGCCTGCAGAATACCAACAGGAAAGTACCAAGGTCTAGTAACCAGGTCTTATCTCAGGGACCTGCCACTCCCAGAGGTTTCATTTAACATAGATATTTACATTAAACATATTCAGAATAATTATTTTCGCTGGAGCATTGATAGATCAACCAGTGACAATTTAATAAGAATATTGTCTGTCCTTGTAAGGGATATTCCCTCTCGGCAGCAAAGGTGGGACCAGAGCTCACTGCATCACTCAGTCTTGTCAGAGAAGATGTTCTGTCACTGATTAAAGAGCAGTATGTCCTCTTTAGTGACAAAAACATTTCATGGGGTAACCTTGTTTCAGTCTTAATGGATTCAGGCAATGTAATGAGAGCTACCAAAGTGGACACGAAGAAACCTTTGAGAGACAGAACATGTCACTTCTCACTTACTAATGGCAGTCCCTCCTGGGCTGAGCAAACCCTTCTGGGCAGAGCTGGAATAGTCATTTAAAATGCACCTGTATTCCTCCCTTTCTTTAAATGCAGCAGAAAGTCACCAAAAAGAGATTTTGTATTGATGTTAGGAACATCAAATACAACACACAGGCTAGTCTTAGCTTTATCAGAGCTGTCTGATGATGTAGTATCAGAAAGACAATTAATATTCCCTGAAATGTGCAATGAATACTTTACCTTTCCAAAGTATATTTCTACTGCTATATATAAAATAGATAACAAACAAGGACCTACTGTATAACACAGGGAACTACACTCAATATTTTGTAATACCTGGAAGGGAAAAGAATCTGAAAAAAATAGATATATGTGTATGTATAACTAAATCACTTTGCTGTTCACCTGAAACTAACACAACATTGTAATTCAACTATACTTCAATGAAAAAATTAAAAACAACAACAACAAATTATATTCCTATCTCTGAGTTCCCTATATGTTATAATACCTTTGGGAGCAGATAATCCCAAAATAGGTTGCTTGAATTTCATTGTTGTTGTTACAGATTGGGCACCCAAGACTCATGGGATTATATGATATCTGTAAGATATATGATGAATGAATGGCTGTTGAAGTAGGATTTTTCCAACACTTCATTTCTTTCTCTCTATCTCTCTGTCTCTGTCTCTCTTTCTCTCTCTCTCTCTTTATATATATATATATATATATATATATATATATGTATGTATGTATATATATACACATATACACACACTACGCAGATAGATATTTGACATTATATAGATAGATAGATAATTTAATACCTGCCATGACCAAGCTGTGATGCATGCAGAACAAATAATTTTATTTCCCAGGAGGAGGGACAGTCAGGAAAAGAAAGAAACTGACTTACTGAGAGTGCAGTTTTAGTCTATGGCTTTTGCCAATCTGAAGAAGCAACTAATTCATAAACTATATGGTAAGCACATTTAACTGTTCTAGGATTTTTCTCATGCTTCATGAAAACAGAGATCATAACTGGGAAACCAACTGTAAAATTAAAAGAACTAGATGTTGCCAATAAAGACCATCATTTCAGGAAAATAAATTTGTTTCTTGGAAGCTGTTCTTGACTGTATGCTTGAGGTGCCCACAAGAAAACAAATTCAACCAAGAAACAAATTGATCTTGCTTCACTGGTTTATATGAACAGAGTAAAATACACACCAACAAGTTACATCACTTAACAGCTCCTTGTTTCCTATAATGGATCAATGGCAAGATCACCTTGAATTACTGTATTTTGAAATCATATGTTCAAAGTAGCCTAGAACTATAGGTCAGGCACCAGATTATGGGTTTCATTAAGAACATCTTCAGAGCTAACAGAATCAAGGTAATCACTGTTCGTGTAGTACTTTATTCATCTTATTTGGGAATTTTCTTTCTTGAGGGTTTTTATTTTTGTTAATATATTGGTACCATTTTTGTAGAGAGCAAATAAAACCACACAATTTGATACTATTGGTGTCTGGAAATGTGTCATTTTATTCTATGAAGGTGTTTTATTGGATCTTAAAGAGTAAAAAGAAACTCATCTTTGCAAAATCAACTCTCAGGCCATGAATTCTTCCTGATTATGGTTTCAAAAGTTGCTTGTAACTTTTTATTAAAATTATGGGCAGTGGGAATTTGCAAGTTGTATTCTTCATTCTCACTATTTGTAACAGCTAGCATTCACTACATCTCTGTCACTAAAATTTGGGGCCATCTTAGAAGATGATGAAATAAAGCTTAAACAATCTTCCTGTTAAGGATTTCTCTAAAGTTCTTTCTTTTCTGTGATCTAGGGGAGCAAAGTAAATCTCCTTTGACCATGGCCAGCCCCTAAATGGTCCTCCTGAAAGAGGGATGTTATTTCCAAGTGTTGAATGAAGTGGAGGGAGAGGCATAGATTATTCCTCAACATTTTAACCCAATAAATATATCATAGTAAATGGGAAATATGTGCACTATGCTAACAAATAAATGCATTTTGAGTATTATCTTTCCAGACTCCATTATTAGGAAATCACAATGATTTGGAAAGTTTACACTTTAATGTTCTAATACAAAAGATATAATGAACAAATCAATAATACAAATTCAATCTAAGAGAAATGTTTAGATATCAGGGAGTGACAATTTATAGGCTCTCCAAAGCAACCATCTTATTATTCAAAAAATTAATGACTAATCTTAAATTTTCATTAGCTTCCTCAATGAAAGTTATTTGAAAAAATTAACCTTTGCTGTTTTGCTACCCTTAGTCTCTTTTCCTTTAAGAAATATATTTTGAATTCATATTCATTACAAATTCAAATTTTATAAAGTCAAACTGGAATGTATATGTTTGGCTTGATTACATTTTTAGAGTAATAACTGCATTTTCTACTTGTGTTAAATAAATCCCACTAAAGATGGTTCTCTTTATGTCATATATTTTTTTAAATAATGGAGTAACAAATCTGCTGTAACCATAAAATTATAGAAATCAGAAGAGACCTTAAAGTTTATTTGTCAAGAGATTTTGTTTGTTTTATTCACTATTTTACTGTAAAGTGACGAGTGTATCCTTTATATACTCTAGAGACCTCTTATTTGAAATAGTTTGCATATTCCATATTTATTATGAAGAATTAGCTACCTAACTTACTAATATTCAAAGATTGATATCATCATGTATAATTAATATTAATGCATTAAGAAAAATGATGGTATATAATATTTTTATTAGCTTGTACAGTCTTCTTGCAATATTTATTTCTGTTAAGCTATGTGAAATATTAAAAATGACTAATGGGTTTTTCACAGTTTTTAGAGAGTTTAAATGCAAAACTACAGATCTTTTCCAAATTCATTTACAAATTTAAAAATTCAGGTTTAAAAACAAGATACCTTATTTAAGTAATATATTCTATAACCAAAGAGCTGAAGAGCTTTCTTAACACAACATTGTTATTAACATGGCTATGTAGCTCCTCTTACTTCCCTAGGGCTTCCTGAAACTTTTCCCTGCACACCATTCCATTAGAAAAGATGAAGGGGCCTAATGAGGATGACTTCAGTTCAACCTTAATTTTAAGACCTGGGACTATGTCTGGGAAGGAGTCCAGGGATAGGTGATTTTGAATAGGTCAGGTCTAGACTTTTGGGGTACTTATTTCTTTGACACTGAGATACTGAATATACAATCACCAGACCAAATGAAAAAATAGAACTCTGACCCACAGCCTGCAGCAACAAGCCCAGGAAACCAACCCATAATCTACAGTAACCAGCCCAAGAAACCAGCCTGTTATCTATCTATAAGTCAGACTTGCAGGAAGTCAAACCACTCACTAACTCCAGTAACAATCCAGGAAGCTATAAAATAACCCCTATCCAATTGTCCCAGAATGACCAGGCCTTGATTAATAACTGACAGCTTCCATAATATTTGTCCTTACTTCCAGCTGGGGACCAACCAGACCAACCAGATAAAGCAAATACGCACCCCTGCCTGACCAATCATCTAGAATGCCCCACTTCTAGTTAGCTCACCTGCAGCTACACCATGTCAACAGCCTCCAGTAAGGTCATCATCTGAAACCTCCTCTTTGTTCTACAAGAAAATTTCCCCACTCATCTTTTTGCATTTAAGCCTTTGCCAAACATAAGTCATGGTGCCTGACTCCGTTGCTATAGCTCTAAGTAGACTTTGCTTGTTCTCATTTGATTGATCTTTATTTATGTCCATACCTTTGATCCACAATGTAGTTAGATTCACAATATAGTTAGATTCAGATCAGAATTAGTCTCAGTAAAGGAAGGTAAGTGTTTCAGATATGAAAGTAATTATTTCTTTCTGGTTAAGATTAAGGAAGCCTTCATGAAAGAGTTTATATCTGAATTGGGATAAACCAGTAAGTTTGGGCTAGAGACCAAATAACATTTTTGTTGTTGTTGTAGTTATTGTTGCTGCTGCTTTTCTATTGTTGTCTAATTTGTGGCATTTAAAATCTCATTATTCTGGGATTGTAATTGATCAATATTTTAATTGATCCAATTCTAAATTGGTTCCTCATTTTAGAATTTGTCTCACATTTTGCTAAACATTTTTGCATATCTTTCTATTAGCTCTTTGTATTGTAAGTGGTTCTTGTGTTGAATGGCCTTTTTTGGGGAAATGGGAATGCTTGGGTGATAAATATCTCAGTTGAAACTCTTTTTCAAATGCTCATGAGTTCTCATAAAATGAGGACAATTTTAGGTTTTTATTTTCTTTGCCCTACTAATTTTTCCATCTTTCAAAGTTCATCAAAGCCAAGAGCTCATACTACTGCAATGGATTTGAAGAAAGCAAGTCTAAAAAGACTGACCTGAAGAGAATGATAAAACATTCAAACCTGTTATTTCAAAAATCAATATTCAGCATATAGTCTCATATGCATATGCCTTTAAGTAATGTTTCTGGTGGTGAACAGCAGGAATTTCCCTTCAATTAAATAAAGTAAAACCACAGTCTTGGGGGCTTCTGGTTTCAGCACAAAGATATAAAGAGCTGTGAATAACACCATTCCCACCTTTACAATAAAGGAAAAAACTGGAAGAAAAGCAAATTAGTGACTTTATGAAAACTATCAGAGAATTGATGTTGTGGGGCAAACAACTAATAAAATGTAGAGAGAAACAGGCACCTGAGGGAAGCAGGAACACCTGAGCATTCATTTACCTGGGTCAGATTGCATCTAGCAAGATACAAGCCTATAAATCAATTTAAATAGATATTTTGAAAAAATAGCTGAAAGTAGTGTGTGAGCTATTGTGAGATTGTGGAGCTTCTGAAAGGCCTCAGACATAGGGGGTTTCACATATTCTTGCAGGGTTTTCCTCAAAGAACCCCAACCAGGTACCTAAAGGAAAGTTTTAAGAGAATCCTGAGATGTGGCTGAAGAAGATGAGGTATATATATACACAATGGCATACTACTCAGCCATAAAAAATAATGAAATTTTGCCATTTGCAGCAACATAATGGACTTGGAGGGTATTATGCTAAGTGAAATAAGTCAGACAGAGAAAGACAAATAATACTATATGATATAACTTATATGTGGAATCTAAAAAATACAACAAACTAGTGAATATAACAACAAAAAAAGCAGACATTAATACAGAGAACAAACTAGTGGTTACCAGTAGGGAGAGGGAAGAGGGGAAGGGCAAGATAAGGGTAAGTGATAAAGAGGTACAAACTATTAGGTATAAAATA
Organism: Delphinus delphis; assembly: GCF_949987515.2. NCBI lineage: Eukaryota > Metazoa > Chordata > Mammalia > Artiodactyla > Delphinidae > Delphinus > Delphinus delphis. Next base: position 53,178,119 of record NC_082695.1, read on the forward strand.
AGCTACAAGGATCTACTGTACAACACAAGGAATATAGCCAATATTTACAATGACTATAAATGGAGTAAAACCTTTAAAAATTGTGAATCACTATGTTATACACTTGTAAGTCATATAATATTGCACAGCAACTATAATTCAGTTAAGAAAAAGGAGAGAGAGAATCCTGAGAAAGTTTCCTCAAAATGCCAGTAGTGAAAAGGAAGAACAACTACTATCAAACTCTGCCAAGACCCATCTCACCTTTCTTTCCTCTGGAATAAAATCATCTGAAAAGAGACTGGCATCCAAAGTAGTCAGAAAGAATGTGTGGAACCTTACAGAAGTTGGGGAAGGGGAATGGAGGCCAGCATGAAAGTCTTTACACTCTATTTCCTTTTTCTTCCCTAAGGAACAAAAGCCCTAATCTGCATGGAGGTGGGGGGTATCAAAATGTGTAACCTGAAAACACTAGTGGGGCCCAATAGAAGTGATGGAGAGGAATGAAAGCAAACTCTCAGCAAAATAGTAATACAGGGAAACTTTTTCATTTTGATAAAGAGTAAATGTTATCTTTTAAAGTAACTTACAAAATTATGAAACAATGTCACTTAAGCTAGCAAGGAAGAAAGAAAGAAAAAAAAAGAAACTATTCATAACCACAATATTCTAGTTGATAAATTTGTGTTCCTCAGAGGTAGAAGTTACCAATTCTAAAACCACTATACATGTATACTGGAATGGAGCAATTAAATAAATGGATGACAGATGGTAGGATCTAGGTTTCTTACTGATAGAATGGAAAGTTACAGATAAGCAAGGGAAGAATGCTAGAACGACCCATCTGGTAATGGATTGGAGTTATAGACATCAGTATGAACTAATGTTTCACTTACTAGTGATACAGATGTGTATATATATATATATATATATATATATATATATATATATATATATATATATATATACATATACATATATTTCCTTGCTGTATTAGGGAAGAGGGCTTAGGAGCAAAGACATTCCAGTAGCAATGTGTACACTTAGCATCCAGATCATAGTTTCCAAAATCATTCCTTAATACAAGGAACAAGCATTCCTTGAAAATAAGTCTGATTCTAGGACTTGGGTAGGAAATATGCAAGATATACCTGGAGCATCTTGTAATACCAGAAAATGAGGAAGTGTTCAAAAAATGGGGTGGTGAGAATATATCAAAGGGATGCTTGAAAAACTCCCAATATTCAAACCTGAAAAAATCTATTTCTACAAAAAGCCACCCTTAACACAAAGAAATAGCTAATCTAGAAGTAAAAGGATGAAGAAAGATATGCCACAGAAACACTAATCAAAAGATAGTGGGACGAGTATGGTTTCCAGTTCCACATATAAGGAGCTTGGAAGTCATCACTTCTTTATATATATATATATATATATATATATATATATATATATATGAATAATTCATTTATTCTTTGAGATTTTGTAATTTTTCTTAGAAATTCTCTTCGGTAATTCAACTTGGCAGCCCTAGCTTTATAATGAAGAAAAAAATTTCTGTGAAAAGGAAAATTATGAACATAATATAACTAGCTTCCATGTTTCTCCAACCTCTTAGACTGATTTAATGCTTCTTCTTTATGACAAGTAAGAAGGTGAACAGACTGAAAAGTCAACAACTTTTCTTGACTCTTTAAGAGAGGGAAGGACACAGAGCAAACCCTTGCCTTCAGAATGGAGAGATAGACAGCTGAATACAGGAATCACTGTTTACCAGGGCAGAAACTTAGGAGACAAAACCACCAGAGGAGCTAGTGCCAGGTTAGGAAAACCTTAACTATAATTGAAGAATTTCTGGAGGCTCAGTGTGGATGAGTCTGAAAGTTAAAAATCCCAGGGGACCCAGTCATAGGAGACACCCACAATATTGTGAAATTTATCTTCAAGAGGTTGACCAGGTTCCTACAGTGAACACTGGAGAAAAATTCCCTCATGCTTCCAGCAGGGGAAAAAGAACCATTTCAATATATACCAGAGCACTTCTTTCTTCTTAACAAGGCTTACCATCAGGGGAAAACTAGTTAACCAGAACCTGACCTGCTGGGGTATTATCACATCCTAACTGTTCTTGGGGAAAGGAAATATCCAATGCCAATCAACAATAGCCTCCCACATGGGAAAATGGAAATACCCAATCCCAGCCCATTCTAACCATCTTGTACCACTTAATAAAGAGAAAACTGAGAAACACTTGTGAAATTCACAGCCTGGAGGCATAGGGTCACTAAAAGACTAAGACCTAATCATAGGACTGTAGAATGCTTCTCTCCCTCTTACACATCACCAATACATTACTAAAAGCCTATTTACAGCAATTCTTTTATCTGATACGTTATGTTTGACTAGCAAGAAAAAATTATGAGGTACACCAAAATGCCAAAAAACACAATTTGAAAAGACAAAGCAAGAATCAGAACAAGACATGGCAGATATGTTGGAATGATCAGACTGGGAATTTAGCACAACTATGATTAATATGTTCAGGGCACTAATGTATAAAGTAGACAGCATGCAAGAACATATGGGCAGAGCAAACAGAGATGGAAATCCAAGGAAAAAACAAAACGAAATGTTAAAGTATAAAAACACTATAACAAAAATAAAGAATGACTTTGATGGACTTATTAATAGATTGGACACAGCTGAGGAAAGAATCTCTGGGCTAGAGGATATATCAACAGAATCCTTGAAAACTAAAAAGCAAGGAGAACAAAGCCTGAAAAGAACAGATAGAATATCCAACAACTGTGGGACAACAGAAAAAGATGTAACATATATGTAATGGAAATATCAAAAAGAGAAGAAAGAGAGAAAGGAAAAAAGAAATCTTCAAAACAATAATGACTGAAAATTTTCCCAAATTAAAGTCAGACACTAAACCACACATACAGTAAGCTCACCGAACACCAAGCAGGATAAATGCCAAAACAAATAAATAAACAAAAACTATACCTAGGAATATCATTTTCAAAATACAAAGACAAAAGGAATCGAAGATAAAGAAAAAAATATCCTGAAAGAAGCGAGAGGAAAGATGTTTATCTTATCTATTGAGGAACAAAGAATTACATCCAATGTCTTAGAGAACACATACGTGAGAAGAAAGTGGAGTTAAATATTTAATGTTGAGAGAAAAACCCCATCAGTGTAGATTTCTGTATGACGTAAAATTATCCTTCAAAAGTGAAAGAGAGATAGACTCTAGAGGAAACAATAATTAAGGGAATTTGTTGCCAGTAGACCTGCATTGCAAGAAATATTCAAAGAAGTATATTAGAGAGAATAAAAGTAATATAGCTCAGAAATTCAGATCTATACAAAGTAAGGAAAGACATCAAAGAAAGAAATGAAGGTAAAATTAAAACTTTTATTTTTCTTATTCTGAAAACAAAACAAAAATATAGTGGGAGTATTTATTATGACAAATTAGACTTCAGGACAAGAAAGAATATCACAGATAGAGAAAGATTTATATAATGGGATACATTCCTCAAGAAGGCATAATAATCCAATATGTCCATGAAACAAACAACAGAGTTCCAAAGCACATGTGGCAAAAACAGATAGACCTGAAATAAGAAAGAGACAAATTCACAATTATAGATGAAGCTTTCAACATTTCTTTCTCCAAAATTAATAAAACAAATAGGTAGAAAAATCAGAAAGTATATATATGTAACCTAAAAATTATCGACCAATTTGACCTAGTTGTACGTATAGAACACTCAAACAACAAAATAATACACATTCTTCTTAAGTGACCATGGAGTATCCATCAAGATTGAACTAACAAAATTTTAAAAACAGAAATAATGCAACATATATTCTCAGGTCATAGCATAATTAAATTAGAAATCAGTAACAGATATACCTATAAAATCTCCAAATATTTGTAAATTAAACAACATAGTACTAAATAACCATAGCACAAAGGAAAATCTGTAAATTTTTTTTGAATTAAATGTAAACTAAAGTACAGATCATCAAAATTAACTTAGCAGCAAACTTACGGCCTTAAGTGCATAAGCTAGAAAAGAAGAAAGGTCTAAAATCAGTAAGCTAATCTAAGCTACCACATTAAGACACTAAAGAAGGAATAGCAAATTAAGCCTAAAGCAAGCAAAATGAACAGAATACTATGATAGGGTAGAAATAACTGAAATTGTGAACAGAAAAACAAGAGAAAATCGATAAAGAAAAAGAGCCATTCATTTGAAAATAATAAAATTGATTAATCTTTAGCTAGTATAAGTAAGAAAAAAAATAGAGAAACATTTTGCTAATATCAGAGATGAAAGCAGAAACATCACGTCTGATCCTACAGGCATTAAAGGATAGTAAGAGAATATTATGAATAATTCTATGTTCATAAATTCAACAACTTAGATGACATGGACCATTTCATTGAAAGCCCCAACTATCCAAACTCACTCAAAGAGAAAAATATCACTTGAATGCCTTCTATCTATTAAAGAAATTGAGTTTGTAGTTAAAATTATATATATATATACCTTAGAACAAAATGATCTCACTGGAGAAATGGAATGGAGGAGAGTTTTTCCAAGGACCCAACTGAAGAAGGTCAGGAAGGAGCCCTGAGCAATGTTAAACTTACATTGTAGGCAAAATGTGGAAGACCTTTCTCCTGGCCTAATTATACTTTCAATTACCCCAGGGATAAGTATTTCTCAAGTGCTGAGTGTAGGGAGGTTTAGAATCTCAAACCTATCCTCTGCAATAGCATTTCTCAGGAATCCTCTAAAGAGAAAGTGACATTGCCAGGATAATTTTGAAGAACATTTTATTTAGCTACGATTCTGCTGTCATTTTCTATATGTCTGGTATTTCACTCCCCTTTTGATTAATAGAGACATTCTCATAAATAAAAGATCTTGGTCTCTTGAAACTGTCTGTCTTGCTCTCTTATTTCTCCCATGAAGTCATAATCCCCCATTTGTGACATCACTGTCTTCACTGCAATCAACAATGATGTTTCAAGCTGGGGATTAAATGCTCCAGAAGAGGAAGGCTTTACAAGAGTAGAGGGACTCTCAAGGAATAAAGATCCAATTAGCATGTAAATGCCCTTTTTAATTAAAAAAAGGGGTGGTGGAGAAAAGTAAGGGATGAGTAGACAGTCCCAGTGATTGGAGTGGTTTTCTTTGAAATAAAGTATTTGTTTTTTCTTTTAACTCTAGTCTCAATGTCCCTGCCATCACTCCCTTAAATGAATAAATATTCAATATTAAGAAAACACTAAAGATGAAGCAAGGCTGTGAGCTGTAAATATGGGTATTGTTCCTCCAACATAGTTTCTGGGCCTGTTAACTTGACCATGATTGAAGCAACATTAGAGAATGGGCTGGTACAAGAATCAGTTGGGGTTCCAGATATACATGATTTGGCCTGTCCTACCACTACAGTATCACTGTGCAGCAACCCTCATCTCATCTCTAGCTTCCACTAAACTTTGTTAGGTATCCTTCAGTTTCTTAAAGTCTCTAAGCTTTTTTTCACTTCAGAGCTTCACTGTATGCTGTGCTTCATCCAGGAATACTCTTCCTCCACCCTCTTTTCAAACCTTGTCCTGTTAATCATTCAAGTCCAAACATTAATGATACTTCCCCTGAGAGACCTGCACTGAACACTTGTAACTTCTATCTACATTAGAACCTTGATATTTTCATGAATGCAAGCAACACATCTGCTCTAGTCAGTGCTACAAATCAGCACTTAGGACAAAACCTGGCAGACACATATACATGTATCACATTCATAAAGTAACCAAGGGTATATGGCCATCTTTGGGGGATTCTGTAGAAAAGTCCCTTCTTTGAATGAAGATTAAATGGCTTCCAAATTCACATTAAGCTATACATCTTTATAATTCCTGAAGTAATTCTCCTGGTTGTTCTCATCAAATGTCCTCTGTTCCCTGAAGTTCCACAGTAAAAATGAGTATTGATACAGAACCCAATCAATGGAGAGGGTCTCATTCTGGGAATTCATCATTTACAAATATTTATAGGAAACATATATGTATAAGTAGGTTGACCAAATAATTTATCGTCTAATGAGAACTATCAATATTTTATGTGTGAAACGGAGTGCTAGGTATAATTATGCTAGGACCATGGGCATAAACCAGAGCTGTCTTATGCTAATTGGGACATATGGTCACCTTATGTATCAGATATAGTAAACTTAGAGAAGATACATATAGAAGAGAAAATATTTCTTATCTTTAAATATCATGTAGTATATTGGAAAGGTGGTATATATAAACTCATAGTTATAAACTGATAGATTCGTTTTCTCAAGAGGGTTATGGATAAAATGCTATAGGTATTCAGAGTAAATACAGTGTCTATAAAGAGATCCATGACTATTTCCAAAGAGTACAAAAATATGTTAATCATGTACTAATAGACTAGTTCATCAAATAACCCCTCATAACATAATACAAACACATTAGACTATTCTACATCAATGCCTTAAACTGACTTAACTTATGGCTACAAGATCTACTTTCAGTATAGCGAAAGAGAAGAGAGTTCTGTACTGTGTGTATGTTCATATATTAAAGGCTTGTCTGTCAAACGAGATACCCTATAGGAAAAGACTTGTTTCTTCTCTTGTCACCCTTATGTACTATCAACAATTTGTCAGCTCCCTGGCTCAGTCACATTGTGTTGATGAATTAGTTGTTTAACTGGGCTAGGCAAAAATGATTGCTTTGTCATGCTCTTGTGATACAGAATTAAGCCAGAAAGATAATATATCCTTCCTCCTTGTTTTTTTTTTTTTTTTTTTTTTTTGTAAAATCTGATATAATGGAACTTATAATCCTAAGCATAGTGTTGATGATACAAAAACACTGATCCATTACTGGAAGCACCTATGCTGCTAAGCACAAAGTTGGCCCACATTGGGTCAGAAAACGGTCTGTTAAATTCTACTCAAAGATATTATTTTTTCAGAATTTTAAACTTAAAAGAAACTGAGTCAAATTGAACTCCAGAAGATTGCAGATGAAGAAATTTCAGCTCAGAAAGAAGAAATAATTTTTGTCACATACACAGAAGTAGAGTATGACAAAACTCTAATACCGAGTCCCAGTTGAGAGTACTTTTTATATTGCCTTTTATACTGCCATTAGTGGGTGCCCCCAAAGCAGCAAGATACATGACTTGTGGCTGCTGATTTAACATCTATTGTTACTATTGTCTGATGAAGAAGGACACATGAAAAAGAAAGCCTGTATCCTCCCCTGACCCCTCCCTGCCATATTTATGCATGTAGAAGTCTTTAAAATTTATGGGGATCAAATACTTTTAAAATAATCTAGAAATGTCACTGTTCTTCATGTTTCATTACTTTCAAAACAAAGGTATAAGAAACTGGAACCCTAAGGCAATGCAGTGAAATCTCAATTGCTCTAGAAATATGCATCCTATTGTATTTTCAATTTAGCTCTAAGAAATTCAGGCAATCACAAGTATCCAGGGAATTAAGAAATGGAATTCTCGTTAAAGAAGGATGAAGAAGAACTTAATTATTTCTTTACTTTCTAGCATATCCCTATTAGAAGTGTTGTTTCACCTCCCCAAAGCATCATCATTATCATATCCTCATCAACAACAAATAATAATATAATAATTACCAAGATTAATATAGATCTCACTATACATCAAATGCTGGTCTAAGTTGATATGTATGTATAAAATTTAATCTTCACAAAAGCCTTATGAAATATGTGTTACTATTATTCCCCTTTTACATATAAGGAAATTATGTGAATACACAGTTCTAGCTGCTGAGAACAAAAAGAAGTAGTTGTGAGGCAGGCTGGCCTAGATTGCTTATATTATTCATTGATTTTGTAAATGGATGGCTGAAGTGATGGAGCTGTTAGGTGCTATGCAGGCCCAAAGGAGAAGATACTATGTTTGCAAGGGTGGTCAGGGAAGGCTACATGGATGAAGATGCCCTTAGTTTGATCATGAAACTAGGTAGATGTTATTGAGATGCATACGTGAGTTCCCAAATTGTGGCCAATCATGGGGAAATATATTAGAAGTGTTGTGATATTGGTGTTTGGAGTAGGACTGAGTGGACTAGATTTATAGGAATGGAAGATTTATATGAAACAAAAATGATGATGGTAATAATGTGTAAAATACACGTCAGTCATTAGCACAGCTGGGTGCTCATTAAAAATATTCCACCAACCATGTGACCCGGTAATTTTCTCATATGTAAAATGAAATACATTAACTAAATGACCCCTAAAATTCTTCAATTATTAACTAATTCTATGACTTTAAGTTATTAAAAAATATATATTTTAATTCTCACTTTGCTGATGAAAAAAGTGAGCACCTATAGAAATTAAGTGACTTTTCAAGTGCAACACAAATGAGTAAGCAACAGAACTATATCTAGAATTCAGGTTTTCTGATATCTAGCTCTCAAATGGAGAATATGGAAGAAGAGATGGTTTGGGGGACATTATTTACTATATTAATTATTCTAAAAGGTAGCTGACTAAAAATGTAAATAGATTTAATAAAAATTTTGTTAAATTTAATAAATAATTTCATATAAAACCTCTCATTTAAAAGTGATTTTGTTTGTTTGTTTTTAATAAGTGTACCATATCAACAGCTATTTTTATAGTGTTTGCCCCTTCCCCAGTTTTTTTTTTTTTTCTTTCTTTCTTTAAGACATAATTTGGGCCTGGCTAGACCACTGGGATAACCAAAGCTCAGAATTTGTTATTTATCTTAAATGGCATCTCTCTCTCTTACTGTTTTTTCCATACTATGTGAAAGAAGAACCCTATTCCTCAAAGGTGATGTGGCTTGGGAGGTGTTTGAAAAAAGAAAATGAAAGAAAGGAAAGGGAAAAAAAAAAACCCAACCCGGATCCTACAATTGTTCACAGTGCGGTTCACCCATCAGAGCTGAAAATAACCCATATTTTATTTCCCTTATTTTTAGAAAACTGCTATGGACACAGGGGTGGCCGAGTGGCCAGCTGTGCCCTGAAATGCCTGAAGCCATCGCAATCAGTGCTCCACTGTCTGAGGCTCCCAAAATGAAACACTTTGAACACTCATTCAAAGGTGTGAAAGTATGAAATTGGCACAATGGTCAGCTACTGCAGCACTTCCCATATTTTTGCACTGCCTTCTGCTTCCCTTGTCTGCCCTTTTTGCTCTCTGTCCCTTGTTTCTGACAGTTCCTCAAATGTCTGCTTAAAGAGCTATGGCAGCCTGGGAGAGAGAACTGGAACTTCGTATACAGTCTTTACCTTGAAGTGAAGAAGGCTGAGGGAAAAAACAACTGCATTCAAAATCCCTGAAAAGATTGTCTTAGACAACAGATGAGATAGATCTGAGAAAGATGGTGCATACATGTAGGTACATTAGTGCACAAATCACTTATTGGTTCAATGTATCTCCACCTTGACCTACTCTCTTAGATGTTCTCTATATCATTCCAGTCCTATCGCTCACACCCATCCTCTCAACTTGATTCAATTAGGACATTCTGCTTAGGGCTTTGTGATGGTCTCACCTGACCTTGTTTGTGTAGTAGAATCTAGCACATTCCCTGCCATGTTGACTCCCCAGTATTTTTACCTGAATATATTGTTTCATAAAATTAAGGCCCAGCAAGTTTATATTTCGCTCTGCAACTATTTTTGAAAAAGTTGCTCCAAATGAGCCTGTACATCACAGACTCTTCTGAGACTATCATAGGAAATTCACTCTCGTCTTGCTTTTACCCATTCTTCCAAGAATATACTCTGTCTTCTTTTCTAACGGTCTTCATTCAGGAATTTACTCAACACCATTCCTCCAGGACACGTCCCTCTGTTGCTAGTTCATACTCTCTAGTGTCTTTTCATGAGTAGAGATATGGTATTTTGCATCATCCTATTTTTTTTTTTTTAATCTCACAGAATTTCCTTTTTCCTCATAATCCACCCTCACACCTCTTCCATTTCTTGCAGTAACCAGGACTATTTAGGTTTTCTGCCTCAGGGAGGGGAGGTCACTGGAGAAAAACGGAGGACAAAAAGGTCAATTCTCAGCTTCTAAGTTTTAAAAAAAGATTTTTTAAACTCAACGTGGAAAAAAGAGGTTTTTGAATCTCAAAACTCAATCTACACCATAAACAATAGATGTAGGAAGAAATGTTTTGACTTTTACATCTGTTCTGGACTTGATAAATATTAAATGGGCTGGAAGAAAAATGAACATCAGAGGGGAAATAAGAACTAGATGTTGGTAACTGTCCCCAAGAAGAGGCAACATTTCTATTAGACTAAAGCTACTAATTATAATGCCAAATAAATGGAACATCGATGCACATTATTTATAATACAAATGGATTCTTCCACTGTCAGAGATTCATGACCTACCTCTTGTGCTCTCTCCTTTTTCAACCTTATATCTCTTCTAAGATGCATGCGACAGCAAGCCTTGAATGATAGTTGTTTATGCATTTATTCTTTGTGCCTGATCATAAGTCAGTTGAGACAAAAGACTGTCTTATTCATCTTTGTACAATCCATGATCATTTACCATAATAGGCTCTAAGTCCATCACACCCAAATGAAATAAAATTGAATTCCTGTTCAATAGGATGACCATTCAATAGGTTCACCATTCAATAGGTTCAGACATGGGAATATCCTTCCTGTATGTCAGCCTTGTTTTTCATATATATGTGTAGTTATGTATGTGTGTGTGTGTGTGTGTGTGTGTGTGTGTGTGTGTGTGTGTGTATATATATATATATATATATATATATATACACATACATATGTGTGTGTGTCTGTGTTTATAGGTGGAAGGGATAGGACAAGGAGAAAAAAATAAATTTGTTTAATAATGTACCATTTAGGAAGCTTGAGGGTTCAGGGAGCAGAAAATATGCTTTAAATTAAAATTTAAAATAAAGTAAATTAAGGTTCTCAGTAACCGTAAGTACTCAGCTCCTGTTAATTCAGTGACTCCATGTTGACATATGAACCATGTTGCTTCTGTCTTTTGCATGTTTGTGTTTTTATATGTTTCTTTCTGTATATGTTGTCCTTGTCTTTGTTCTATGTACTTCATTATCACATGTGATCATCTCACTCCCTGGTGTCATGTACAGGAATACAGCATACAAAAGAAGAGGGACTATTTCTTCCTCATATCCCTTTGTAGGAGTAAAAGAACATTTCAAAGAAGCTCTCTGGTAAGACCTCCCCTTACTTCTTTATTGGCCAGAGGCAAATGCTATACTAGTCTCTGATAAAGTCACTGGGATCACCACAAATTGCTTAAATTATCAGGATTTATCTGAGTCACACTGAGGAGGGTTGAACTCTCTAGGAAAGTGGGATTTTGCCTTCAAGGAAGAAAGTGTAATGACAACAGTGTCTAATAAAAGTAACCACAACAATAGTAATGCTAATAGTAAATAACATTATTTGAGTTGCTACTCTATTCCAGACGCTGTGCTGAAGAGTTAAGTATACTACTGCATTTAAAAAACATAGCAACCTTATACCAGATAAGTATATTGAAACTCAAAGAACTGAATAGATATGCCCAAGGTTACACAGATAATAAATGACAAGGAGGAGAGTAGATATTTAAAGGCATGGCTGTCCATCTCCAAAGCTATTACTATTTCCGGTGTTCCACAGGGAAGACTGTGGAAAAGCATATACTTTTGAAGCCTCAATAGAGATTTGCTTCACAAAATCATTCAGCTCTTTGCTGGAGCCACTGAAGCCACTTTTCAAAACATGTAATAGGCTTATCTAAACATAGTACTTGCTGATTGTAAACTTCCTTGTAATAGGAATATAAAGGCTGCTTTCAAGTCTCTCTCCCAGCCTACCAATTAATGTTCTGTTTTAGGGTCACTCAAAATCTGGATGTCTTTGTCAATTAAACTGAGTTAGAGAGGCTAGAAAACTGGACATAGTGGATGATTCAGTCAATCTAATGCATGAACTTGTGAAATCTGACCATGACTCATTTCTTCTCCTTAAAGACAAATATTACCATTAAGGAACAGCAATGCTGTATTCAGATAGTTCTTTGCAAATTGCCGAAGGCAGCTTCCACTAAATTACCCATCACTGGAACTTCAAATCAGAGCTCAGATTTCATTTGAAGAGGAAACAATCATTGTATGTAGACATTATCTTTTTAATGGCCAAACTCATATGGCTTCATAAAGTGTGTGAGAGTTTCAAGCTGATGTTTCCTCCATACCCCTCCCTGCAGATCCAAATGCCTTGCTTTCTACTGTTCCATGCTTTCTACTTAATAGCTGAGAACAGACCTTCACTCAACATTGCCTTCCTGACGTCTTCTCCCTCAAAGCACCCTAGCAATTCCAGAATTTTGTGTAAAAACACAAGGCAATTCTTGGCTCTAGACTGACACGCGGTTGTATGACTGTTTAAGGTGTGGATGCTAGTGCTTATCTCAACCCCAAGAGCATGGAGGGGAGGGACCAAAAGGCAATTCCCTTACAGTTATTACCAACTATATCCTGGAAAATGACCTGGCCCACAATAGGTGCTCTGCAGAAATATTTTCTCATTTGTATTAATCTAATTCCTAGTTAATTCAACAGTCCTCATTCTTTTCTTGGAATACATTCTGAGGCAGACAATGCAGCAGTTTGGGAAGGGAGGGTGTGACGGGTGGGTTGGACACATTCAATACTACTAGATAACCAATGACCTAGAAGTGGAAATGATTAAACACTTACCAATCACTTCTGTAGAACAAAATTGTGCCCACTTGTCTGATTTCCTGACTCCTTTTTACCTTTTCTCGTCTTACTTAATTTTAGTCCAATGACAGATGTGGCTCCTATTAAAAAGAGAAACTAATAAAGATTCTTAAAATACAAGGAAAACTACCAAAATATCCACATTATTTTACTGAACTAAACTACTAAAAGATGCAAGTGATGAATATATCCATCAGCTACTGGATGCATTGATGAGATAAAAAAATTCAACATATTCACTTGCCTACATTTACTCTTTTTTGTGGTTCTGTGGCCTCAAGCTGCTTACTGCAAATTAGATTTTGCCTTAGTATGCTAATGTTGAATAAGGGAATTGGGCTGTAAATAATTAAGTTGTGAGAAGTACAAAACTAAAGCAATCTACTAATGCAATATGAACATCCCTTGATTATATTTGCAGAATGAATTTACCTGCTTTAAATGGTGAATTAGAATTGAAAAGTAAATTGAAATTTAGAAGAAAATACAATAATAAACCACCAACGACCTTTTTTTTTTTTTCCTTTTGCTGTTTCAGATGCCAGAGGGTACACTCTGTCATACTACTCACAAAATGAAACATTATAATCGCTGGGCCACAAGAGGTGTGTCTTGATTGACTTTTACCACCATTACCCATTCTCACTCCTCTTTGTATCCTCACCAGAGGCGAAATGCAGCAATTCCATTGCAGTTAATGGGCATTGTTTTGTTTGTAATTGTTCTTGTATAATTGTGGACTAATGCTTCATTTCATGAAATTTTAAATTGTGGAAAAGGTATTGTGGAATATTTAGATATTCATTCCTTCAGTTTTTCATTTGGTGGCCTTCTTGGCAAAGCCAGAGAGTCTCTGGATCAATATCTCTTCCTTTTGCAATCCTTTGATGGAAATTCACATGGATATGCAATGTCTCATTCATTGTGCCAATGAGGAGTTTTATGAGAAATGTTCCATGCCCCAGGAAAAGGATTTGGAAAAAATAAAGAGCACAACCTTTTATCAAAATAAGATCCCTAGACATAAAATGTAGCAGAAGGTCAATCCAAGCATGAAGATCACAGAAGGCATCTGACTTGTGCCCTTAGGATCAGGAATTCCATTCTCAAATCCAGGACACTGTAGCATAAGGTTTAACTGGGCCTGAGGAATAATATGGGTGTTCATAGGTTAGGTCTTTGTCTACTAATTTTCAGGTTTACCTTACAGTGATAATGGCTCCTCCGTCTTGAAGACTATCCAACAGGGTCCCCTGAGGCTCCTGACTGTTACCCTCCATGGGTTGAGACTGCAGGTAAGAAGATTGATAGGGTCAGCTATGAGGTGGGCAATGGAGCTGGGGAAAGCAGGGGCATTAAAGAAAAGAGAGCTAAAAACAAACAGAAAATCACACAATGCATGGGTATCAGAGACCAGCTCTTGGGAAGGCAAGTTGGTCCTCCTCTGATGGGCATATGAATATATATACACTGAACATCCCTTACTGTGAGAAGGTTAAGGGAGGGGACAGCATAGTGAAAAACAACCAAATAAATAAAAGTCAACAAAATAAAGAGTCATAAATATTTTCTGAATTTCTTATAGTCTCCACACTATTGTTTCCTTGAAAAATTGAATTATGATTCTTGAAAATCACAACCTTATTGTATTTTTCCATGGCCTTGCCTCAATGGATGATGAATCATTAAGTAGCACATCACAAAAAAATAGCTCCTTTGCCGTCACAGCCCATTTTCATCCTGCTCACTGCAATTAAGCCCTTATTTTTCTTCCCAATTGATCTCATTAGCACAGATTCAGAAAATAACAACACAAAGTTTCACATTTGCATATACAGACTTAAAAATGTACCTTCCCTGATGTGGAAATAGGAATTTGTGAGTGGGAAGAATATGATTCATGAAATCAGAAGGCCTGGATTTCAGGGCCATCCCTGCGGCTCTGGTTTGGTTTGGTTTCTTTAACTTGAACAACTGGATTGCCTTGTCCACTTCTGCAAAATGGAGTTAATATTAACCAGGTCACAGTGTTGCAAGAGTAAAATAAAATACATGAACATTCTCCTAGTATCTGAACCACACAGTTGCACACACAGTGCTTACATATACCATTCATGTGATGTTTTGAAGCTTCCTCTAATGGCAGATACTCAGAGTGTCTCCTGCATCTCTTTGGTGTGCTCACTATCAGTTCTCAGTCAGTGCTAAGTTTTATGATTTCAGACTCAGCTAGTTCCATGATCCAAAAGGACATCACATAGCCCTGTACTACTAAGAAGGCAGCCTCACAGAAGTCACCTTAATCTCTCTTCTACCCCTGGAAACTCAAACTCAACAACTCCAAGTTACTCTCACTGAATCTCCACTTCTAACATAATACGCTTCTGCTGAAAAAACTTCCATTACTTCCTATTTTCTATAGCTTAAGGTTCAGACAGTGATCTCAGTCCTTCCATGAAATTATCTCGAATACCCCGCACACATATTATTTTATTCGACCCTGACTTCATATTTGTACAACTCCTGTGATGCTATCACACTTTCTTCTTTACTCTAGCTGTGTCTTCCTATGCAGTTTTCTTGGGGAGCTAGAAGGGAAGAAGAGCATTTGTGTCTTTCTCTCATGCATCTCGACAGCACCTACTCTATTGCTCTGCCAAAAAAATTTCCTCTCCCATTTTTATTGATGTTAATATTAATGATAATTTCATGGAAATCTGAAACCACACCTAGTTCTGTGCACCTGTCTCATGTGCTTAATTAATCCTATGATATTGCTGAATGAGTCATTTAGGTAGATTGTTCATAGAGCAAACACAGATCATTTTATTTTACTTCCAAACATAGGTTCGTAGGTTCTTTACATTTATTTCAGAGAGAGACAGAGATAGAAAAAGATATAGATGTATGTATAATGATACACATATGTATATATGTATATATGTATGTGTGTATATATATATATATATATAGATATATATAGATAGATAGATAGAGAGAGAGAGAGAGAGAGAGAGAGAGAGAGAAAGGCAGACACAAAGAAACAGAGACAGAAAGAAAGAGAGAGGAGAGAGAGAGAGATTATACCTTAACAAAGTTTCCTGCTGTGCTGGCCTTATCATCTGTAAAATGAAGGGATACCATTTCAGCTAATAAAGGTTTTTCTTTTTTAATTTAGTGTCATCATTACCAGCTTATACTCTGTAAGACTTTCTTATTCACAGCGAAATGAGGGAAACAGGTAACCAATGATCTCAAACCCACATACATCGATGCCTAAAATTTTCCACCCTGGAATCAGCAAAATGGTCTGAATATATAACCCGAAAAGGTCAAATTGCCCAAGAATATAATTGGACCCACCATCACATTGTAATGAAAGCCACAGAAGGTTCTTACATGCCACCTTTCTGTCTCTCAAATGCAGAGAGAAACACGAGCTTCACAGACCACAGGAAAATGCACTGATTAATTACACAGTGATGTGATATTATTCCTGCCAGGATAGTCCCTCTGAAATGTCAGAAGGATTAGAAGTGCCACATCTTCCTCCCAGACTCTAATCTTAAAGGGCCCTAGGATGAAAACACAGCAATTACGTTCATAGACTGTGTCAATTTTACAATAGAAAAAAGAGCGTTCCCAACAGCAAATAATTATAGCACTGCTTAATGATTGATTTAACATAGAAAACCCATCTAATTCCTTTTGTCATTACAATCTACAGTACTAACAATCTAACAATGCTGCCTTCGTGGATAGACATTACATTAGCATTAAGAATAATGCTAATACAACACGCAGTTTAACTTGTTATATTGTGAGTCGGCTACCCTATACACAGTTATTAGTGTAGCACACCTTCTGAATGAAACCGACCAGCTGAGAATTTGCTTTTCAGCATCTGTGCTAATGCAAAAAAGTATTGTAACCTAAAGTTGTCTCCTGCATATTTCATACAGCAGGAGAGAATGTGTTCTCTGTTTTCCTAGGATTCCAAAGTCTGAAAAAAGCATGAGCTCTAGCAAATAGGTTCATGATGATTCTAAATGGATCCCTATGTGGATGATATGCAAATGCAACTCTTACAAAAGATTACCTATGGAAATCTAGCTAGTCTACAAGTTAATAAGCACACTATAGTCTAAAAAAAACACAACAAACAAAACAATCCTAGGAGCTCTGAGGCTTTCTTGTGCTGAGCAATAGTTGACAATAAGATCATTTCAGAACACTTAGAATGAAATTAGGAAAAATAAAGAGAAGAGAATATGGAAAGTTAGCTTTCTTTATGATATTTCACAGGAAATTATAAGGGTGATTAAGGAGTTTCCAAACCCCTTTTCTGTCACTACTTCAGGGAATAGCTTCACGTACACTCAGCTACCTAAAGATTTGATTCAATCAGTGGCATTACTGATTCATCTACTCCAGAAACTACAAATATTTCCTGAAGGCCTACTTGTGCTAGGTGATGGACAAAGACAGACACAAGAAACAGGCTTCCTGTTTGACAAGACAGCAATGGTGAGTGGGCACATGTCCAGTGGACACTGATACACACATCATTATGTTGTCTCTGCAAGAAATATCTCAACTTGGAACATATGAGAAGATGTGGAGTTCCAGGTTTCATTTTGTCAAGTAGAGGCTCATTTTCTCAGTTGGTAGAAAGATGAGTGTTCATGTAGAATGTTTAGGTAGCCAGACTATCTACGTTTAAATCCAGGCTCACCCACCTATTAGATGTGTCTCATTCCACAAGTGAGCTATCTCTTTATACCTCATTTACTCATGTGTAAAATGGGGATAACGATTGAGCTCCCAAGTGGGCTGTTTATGAAATATAAGTGAGTTAGTTCACGGAAAGACCTTAGACAAGTGTCTAGCACACTCAGTACTCACTACTATTCCTATCACCCTTGGTAAGTCTAATCTGGTAGTGATTTAGTGTACTTGAATCTATTTATTCTGACTTTATTTAGCAAGAGTCTCTGACTTTCAGTATATCAATCCTTTATCTTTCCTTTGAGAAGAGAATGAATAGATGTATAAATGTATTTACTGATTCCATTAGACTTACAACTTTTATTGAAAGTATATAATTCAGAATTCTCCTTTCCATTTTGTGTTTCAGTGAAAATAGTTTGTGATAGTCTGTTCCTAATAAATTGATAGTCTCTGGATATATCCAGATTTGGATCTCTTGAATATGGAACATGAATACAGACCTATCAAGTCATGACCACTGAAAAAGAGTGACTCAGTTTTCAACCAAATCTCTTAGTGCCACTCTCAAATTACAACTTCACCTTTAGTATTGTTAATAAAAATAGAAATAATAACTTATATTTAAGTATGTGGGCTCATTGAGGTAGGGTCTTCCTCTCCTCTCTCAGGGGGAACTCCTTGGTAGCTTGGGGAGGTATTGCTGATGGAATCTGGAAATCAAACCCTCCTCAGGCTGCCTTATGTTAAGCAGTTATCTCAGACTGCAGAAATCCACATGGGTTTATCTTTATTTTATCTGTCTGTCTGTCTATCTGTCTCTTTCTCTTTCCCTCTTTCAATTTCTCTTTCTTTTTCACATGAACATTTTTTCTGAATCAACACAATCTCCTCCTGAGAAATTTCATATCTTCTCACAGGGGAGGAGGGAGCTAGTCCTTAGGTACTTCTCTGTATATTAAAAACTTGGTCTCAAATTTTTGTAAAAAACTAATGGAGCAATTTGGAAGATGGTGGAATTAGGCTCTGTATCCTGGAGATTCTTATGCAGGAGAGTGGTGTAGGTGTTACAATGTCAGTTTTGTCTCTACATAAGAAAAATCAATGGGTTATTTAATTTACTCAAGATGTAACCATTGCTTTTTTTCCTCAGAATATATTATATTTGATTTAAATATAGTCACCTATTAACATAATTTTTCTATTGCCCCTTTCAATAAATTAAGAAAGATAAGAAAAAAAAGAACTCCATCATATGGAGAATTTGATTCTGTGTCTTTAAAGCTAGTTTTATTTTCCCTCTATGAGTGGTGATGTCACTTTGGTTACCTTATATTATTTAGAAACCAAAATTCTCTCATTTCCTTGAAGAGAACTAGGAGTACGATTCCCAGTTCATGCTATTATTCTTTCTACATTGAAATTTGTAATGTAATTTCACACATATAATTATATTGTAATACTTACCTCAATCCTGTAACAGAGTTTGGACAGGGCTAGTTACTGTCATTTTATGGAACCTACCTCCCATTTCCACCTTCACCATCTTAGTTGGATTATTTTGAAAAGTGTTGTATTAGATTTTAGGCCAGATAGAACTAGAATAGGGACCAAGGGAGTTTTCTGATTGGTAACCTTCTCTTCCCTCTATGCACACATGCTGTGTCAACCCTGTGAGACACAGCTATCAACTAATGATGTGGATTGTGGGATTATGTGGAGATTTTCAGAATGAACTATGCACTTGTGCCTGTTTCTGGTCTAGAACAATTCTGTTGTTAAGATGGGGGTAATAATCTGACTGTCTAGAGTATAACCTTACCATGTGATTTTTCTTTCCTCTCTAATCTAATACTCTAACTGGAGTATTAGTTTCCAAGTTTGGCCATCTGTACTTGGTCCCAAGTCTGTGTAAACAAAGGTGACTTTCTTTTTCTCTCCCCTCCCACCATCCAAATAAGCTAGTTACTTTCCCAAGGTTTATTCAAATGACAAGATGAGATAATGCACTGACAACCCTTTGAGAGAGTAAAGGTGCTACATGTATCACTATCAACAATTATTATTATTAATACCATCATTATGTCACTTCAGATCACTGAGGTAAAGGCAAAGTGAGCACAAAGTCAACTTCAGAGAAGATTCTGATAAGATAAATGCAGGATTTCAATGGGAAAAGTACCAAATCTAAGGAGATCTTCTACAATATGACTCTGACCTCTTATAAATGTACCTCTTGCTCACCTCAACCATGAATTCTCCTGCGAGGCAATTCTCCAAGTCTATCTCACTGATTGATTTCCACATGTGTGACCTGCTTCCTTGGTTCTGTTCACCTGGAAAGCCCTCCTCATCCTCTTACCAATTAACCAAGTGATACCCATCTTTCAAGACCCAGTATACACATCCACTTTCATTCTTGAAGACTTGCACTGCATCTCTTTTTATTGCTACCACTACAGTGCCTAACACACTGCCTGGAGCATGGAATTATGACACATTCTCCTCAAATAGATGAAGAAAAACCTAGTTTCCAAGGCTCTTGGTATCTTGGAGTACATGAACAACTTATTTTTCATACTGTCCATTTAATGATTAATTTAGTTATTTTATTATATTCAAGTCTTCTTTCCTGAACTATAGTATGTGCATTAATTCATCAAGATATGAAAATATGAATGTTGTTCTGAGACTTTCCAGGATTTTTTATTGAAAATCTTTGCCTAAAATGTTCAAGGATGGAATTTCATAGATTGCTAGTTTTTTTTTTAATTCCCTACTTCAATTTAAAGTTAGTATAAATTAAAGATTAAGTATTTCCAGAGGAATTGAGGAATAGTAGTGTGTATGTATGTGTGTGTGTGTGTTTATGTATGACTTGAAGACTAGTCCCTTAGATACCATCTGTATGCCTAAGTTGCTCATTTCTTCAATTTATTCTTGTGATAGGAAATGTCTAAGGAATATTTGATTCTTTCTGTGCTTTGTCAATCACTCCATTTCACTTATAAAGCAGCCAAAACTTTCAGGAGAGTTAGGCTGTAGTTGTTGTATACAGATTTGATTATTTCAAAAACTTCAATCTAGTCGGAACATACTTTAGCTGTATTTCTCAGACATAACACTCTGCATACAGGCTAAGCATAGAGGTGCAAAATCATGAGGGTTTATATTCAGCATGGCCAGAAGGCTTGGCTTGTTTTTTTTTCCTGAAGTTGCTACTACTTCCTATTTCACACAGCAACTTGTGTATTTGGCTCTTGACAGCACAATTGTATTTTTGCTGAATTTTATGCTTCAGGGGGGACACTAAGTAGTACATATTCCCCTGGGCTGAACCCTTCTACAGACTCAAATTTACTGTAAACTTTAGGAACATGGAAACCCCATAACAAAACTTGTAATCAATTCTACTTTTTCTGTCAGTACATGGCCATATACATTTTGGTAATGAATTATCCTTAAAAGATGCTAATATCAACAAGAATTTCTGTGATGAGAAACACAAAGTCATTTCAATGAAAAGGGAGAGAGAATAGAAGAGAGGGAGGAAACAAAGGAAGCTTTCAGTCAGGACCACGCCCAACTATGGGAAGAGAACTATTTCCTAAGAGGACTGAATTCCAAGGTGTGCACACTGTCAGATCCCAGGGCAAATCTGGCCCACGACCAACAAAATGTCATTTTGATTTGTTTTTGTGTTTATAATGGACTGTGTATACTAAAATGAGGGGCTCCCACTCTTCACTCCATCCCCTGCCTTTTATATTTTGAGAAGCACATTTACATCACCTGGCTGGCCCTGTTGGCTGAGGCTTGTACTCCAGTAACCTGTTAGGGATGGAAGTGAATTGAGAAATCTGAAGGTGGTTCAGTACAAAGAGTCTAAGCATAGACTCCAAGTTCTTGTCCCAGGTTTCTATTAATTGAGTCAATTTAGGTTAAACTCCTCGAGCTTTACTTTCTTCTTCTGATACACAGTATGTATTTAATAAATGTCTAGGATTGAGTTACTATCCCATCTGGCAAAGTGAGAGTCTGGGGCCTGCCTGACTCATATGGATCTCTCTTCATACACTAAATACATGGGCTTTCTAGGTTAGGTCCAGTTATGTTACCTCTTAGTTGACAATGTTTTTCTGTGAGTCAATAGGAGAAAGGATTAAGAGTGCTCTTTGAGGTCACTGCTATGGGGCTAACTTGAACGGTGTCCATATGTTTCAATTAGAGATAGTCATCAAATTCAGGGTAACTAAGTTTCTTTTTTACATTTAACTGTCTTAGCCAGTGGAAATAGATGAAAGGTGCTCATTACTTTAATCAAAGGCCAGCTAAGAACAATTTTCTCTTATCTTTAATATCTCAATGTGTTTTAAATAAAGCAAATTTTGCATGAGAAAAAACAGTTAACATGAAAATTGTAACTGGGAAAGGTGCTATGAAACCATCCGATCTATTCATCTCCACAGCGATCTCTTTCAAAAGTGCTTATCTCTGCTGCTATTATTACAATTGCAGAACATGACAGCAGCTGCCAATCAGAGATAAAACCCAAGGCTTCAGAGGCAGCTGGAATAACACAGCTTATAGTGTCACGGTCTCTATCCACTTTCCCCTCGCCTAGCGTCAGCCAGCCCTAGAAAACATTGCGAGCAGAGAAAATTATGTTTGCTTTTGGTTTCTCTTTCCATTCTTTCATATTCCTCAATGCCACCTTTCAGCCCCTAGCTCCCTTCTTCCCAGTGATCGTAGATTCAGTTTACTCCTCTCCATCAGAATCCACATCCTTCCTATTACACACAGGATAACATCTGCATTGTAAGTATCAGAGGTAGTGTTTTGAATGCTACATGCTTTACCCCTTATTTGCACTGGATATTTTCCATTTATCCTTCTTATCTACTCTCTTTCACTTTTCTCTGTCCAGGGTCCCCTTGCCTACTGGTTTCTAGTGGGTTATACCAGTGGGAGGCACCAGCAAAAGATCAGAGCATAAAAAAAAATAGGACGGGATGTCTGTTTGTTCCCTGGCTCCCTTCTTGCTGTGTTACTAGCTGGCAATAGTTCCATCCTTGTACCGAAGCCCATGACCCCTTAAACAGCAGTCCCCTTTCTTTCCCAGTTTTAATAATTTCTTCCCTTCCTAGACGCTGCAGATCTGAGGGTGGTGTGGCTTCTGCTGTTACCTATCCTGTGATAGTCAATGCCTTGTTGACTGTCATTAATCTATTCTACACATTTATTAACAGTGTCTTCATTGAAACAGCTTTCAGTACACTTTTAAGGATGTCATGTTCTTCCTGCCAGGATAATGACACATATAACTTCACATCTCTTAACTGGTTCTGAATTTGGATGGGGTGAAAATTCGTGTATGCTAGGCTCTCTTGAATACCAGAAATTGGTGCCCCCATTTTACTCAGTTCTTTGCACAAATGTCGCTTTCTCTGAGGAGGCATCTCTGACCACCCTCACCAGTTCTTATCTACTCACCCTGCTGTGGTTTCCTTGTAGCACTTACTATCAACCGTCTCCCACTAGCAGACACAACACAAGAGGGCAATTCTGTGTCCGCTTGTTGTTCATCTTCAGTGTCTGAAACAAGATCCAGAATACAGTAAGCACTTAATTATGAACTTCTGGTGCTTCCTTCTTCCACAAGTAATATTTACTCCCTTGAAAATCACCCTTTTCAAGAGAAGCAAGCATTGCCTAAGTGGGGCAGTGCCATGCTTCTGGCCGTGCTGGGTAAAAGCTGGTGTCCTAGCATCCCAGCTCCACGTATACAACTCCCAGACCTGGGACTGTCACTTCCTATAAATGCTACAACCTTAATCTCCACAATCCTGAAGAAAATCAGTTTTCCATTAATTCACCTTGAAATTGACTCTTCAAAATGAATGTGAGTGTAAAATGGGAAAGAAAAAACAATTCAAATATATTTCAAAAAGTAAGGCGGGAAGTGGCAGTGTTTCACATGTAGTCACCTTTACTGAGACTGGTTTGCTCTCCCCTGTCCCCAAATCCTCTTACATTGTCATATGTATCACCAGAGCTATCCATTTGCCTTCATTGTCTCCTCTTCTTCCTCTGACTCCTCCCTCACCTTGCCATTCTTGACCCACCTTCTACTCCTCATGAATGTGATTCTTCCTTTGCTTGTCGTAAGCTGTGTGAGGCTAATGGTAGGTCTCCTACGTTTTATTTCCTTCTGGCTTTTTCTTATATTTCCTATGCAGTCAGAGAAAGAACAGTAAAGTCTGTAATCTGAGAACAATATCCTCAAGTTAAGGCAGGGACACGTCTAGATAATAGCCCTGTGAGTGACCAGAGGCAGTGTCTGTGTATTGATAAGAGTCCCATGTATTTTTAACCAGCAGGCATCAAGGTCTATAATCACATTTTTCTAGGGGCTGTACTCAGCTCCGTGCCAGCCACACTAAAAAGCTCATAAATAACTTGGATCAGAGGAAATTGGAAAATGATGACTACAAAAATACAAAGAGAATTTTTATGTTTTCCAAAACCCAGATGGCATTGACAGTTATTTTCTCCTTGGCCATAAGAGAGCTATTAGAACTTTCTGATGGGGGTAAGAGTCATCAGATTTGGGTAGGGCAAGTCTTACAGGGCAGACCAAAGTGATGCAATTTCTTTTGCCTCTCCTTATCTCTTTTTTTGCGGTACGCGGGCCTCTCACTGTTGTGGCCTCTCCCGTTGCGGAGCACAGGCTCCGGACGCGCAGGCTCAGCGGCCATGGCTCACGGGCCCAGCCGCTCCACGGCATGTGGGATCTTCGCGGATCGGGGCACGAACCCGTATCCCCTGCATCGGCAGGCGGACTCTTAACCACTGCGCCACCAGGGAAGCCCTATCTCATTTTTAATTCTCCTCTTATAAGCCAACATTTCCCCCCCACACACCCTTCAGTTCTTTGATGCTAAGTTCTCTTGGCCTGCAGGAAAGCTCTGTCCATGGACTTCACCCTGGCATACCTGAGTGGCATCCAGAAGTGTCGAAGTATTCAAAGTAAATTCTCTTTCCTGATTCCACCAGCAATGCACTAATTGCTTCCCTGGTATTTAACAAACAGGTGATCAGGTGAATTCACAGTATGATTACAGTGACTAATGGATGCCCTGCGTCAGCCTACAAAGGTTAATGATTTAAAAGTCAGCCTAGTAAAACAAATACATCTCTAATTCACATTTCATGCAGGTAGAAAGAGTGAAATGTATGCTTTTAAGAAGAAGGAAATGTTCCCATGAGGGAGTGTATTTGACATCATGAAGGCAGGCACCTATTTCCCTCCATGTGCTGGAGGGATGATGTTACAATGTGCATGTAAAAAATGATGAACAGTCCCAGTGGATGGAATTCCTGATTTGGTGGAGGTTGAAGAATTCAGAAATATATTCCTTAAAATGGAGAAACCAGCCATTTTGAAAACAAACCAACAGATATGGGCTCTGGAGCCCTTAGCCGGATCATGTTTTCTCCCACTCACCTCACCCCACACTAACTTTGTCATTGCAAGCATCCTGGCCAATGGCTACAAATGACAGAACCATCTTATCATGTGGTTTCAAATATTTTGAAAACAGCATTAGGGCAGTCCTTTGAATAGAGATTCTTTTTTTCTTTCTCATAGATTTATAGGAGCTCCATGAATATTTAGCATATTAACCTGTTTGTCGTCTGTGTTTTTCCTAAACTGATATTTGTATTTTGCTGTCATTTGTGGTATATTGGAATACACAAAAATTTTAGTTGTTATTTAGTCCAATGTGTTATTCTTCTTCCTTATGGTTTTGGGTTCACTTTCTGTGTCAAAGAGTTTTAATCCATCTAGATATTACTTTTATAATGACCTTCTCTCTATTAAAATTTGGAATTATTTAAGTTGTTAAGTACTTTTGTGAGACTTTCCTTTTCTACTTTGTAGTGTTTACCTCTTTTAGTAGCTGTTACCAGAGCAAATGTGTGCTGAGAATGAATGAATTAATAAAGGAAGGAATGAATGCACTACAGAAAACATGGTAGGGGATCCATGGAGACGTAGGGACTAAAACCAGGACACTGACATTTATCTGTGGTAATTTTTTAAGATATATGGTGAAAAGTTTGATAGTTTCCTCTGTTAAGAACACTGTACTTTCTTTGTTCCAGAAAAAAAGCTAAAAAGCCAGGATTAACCTCAGTCAAAATTGTTTCTTTAAATTTTGAAACAAAATGGGTGCAGTCATGTGTGACTAAATCTGAGCGATATTCTCAGGATTAAACATATTCATTAATATTGGGAAAAAGGCTTCCTTGCATAAGAATGAATTAGTGCTCTGTCTTGAGATGTAGAGCCTGCCTCCTGTAATATGCCTTTTATATAGTCTAACGCTGCTCAAAGCTGGGGCGAGGCTATGATTTCTGAACAACCACATTCTCAAATCACACTGAAAACTTAAAACTGCTTTCAAGTAGGGATTAAAAATAAATCAATCTTAGATACTGGATCCATTAGTAAACTTAAATACCAACAGAATATGTTATAATTTGGTGACCCCTCCCCCCAGAAAAAGAAAAACTCAAAAAACAAAAACAAAAACTTCAATCTCCAGCCCCCCAAGCTTTTTAAGGTGTTTGGAATTCCACTATTAAAATACAGTATTTGGGGGTTCAAGAACTGAAATCCTTTTAACTTCCCTTGAACGACGCCACATTTTACACCAGTATCATTTAATAAAAATAATAATGATAGCTAATATTTATTGAGTGCTTAAGATGTGCAAGAAACTCTACTAAGCATTAGCATTGTCTCCTTTAATCCTTACAATAGCTGAACGAGGTAGGTAATACTATCATCCTATTTTCCAGATAAGGAAATGGGAATTTTCTTCTTGTGGTTCAGTAACTGCCCAGTGTCACAGCTGGAGTGTGATGGAGCAAGGACTCTGTCCTGACGTTTTACTCACTTAAATGCCTATGTTGGTATAACCAAGAGTTCATTCTGTGGGCACTCTTAACCTGCTCAACACGGGCCAACTGTGAAAGCAGAGGCTGAAGAGAGGTCATAGCCAGGAAGTGGAGCCCAGATGAAAGACTCTGGGCAGTTCCAGGTCCAGAAATGGAAGAGATGGGGATACCAAACATGGTTTCTACCATCTGGTTGGTTTTATTCTGACATAGCCTTAGCAGGTCCAGCAGAATCTCCAGAAGGTATGTCTCATCTATAACTGTCTCTTGCACATATTACTTTTCATCTCCTTAAATACTCAGGATTTTCTCTGCAGCTCTTTGTTCTGCCCACAGGAGACAATGGGTGTTCATTAGTGGGAAACTGCACTTTTTCTTCCCCCTGTTTTTGGTTTTAAATTTGGGTCATGGTGACGACCTCAGAGCCTTTCCAGCTTGGAGAATGTTCTAGGCTGTGCAAGCAACTTTTCTGTCAAGCAAGATGGCACTAGTTATGTATCAAAGTATCAGTGACTTCAGACCTCAGGAGCCACAAAGAGATTAGAATGTAGCCAAATGGGTTTAGTTGATTTGCCCTCAGAAATTTTAGAAAAATAGCTAAAAAATAATTTTGGGAAAAAATAGTTAACGAAGTTCATTTTCATAGCATTTTCTCTCCTCGTTTCTGTGGATAAAGTGACTTGCATGGCTTATTTTCTCCTTCATTGCAGAATGGGGTGGAGGTGGGGGTCCTGCAGGGTGGAGGCTGGTGTCTCCCAGGCTGGACTTGGGCAAGACCCGCAGACCTGTCCCTGATCCCGGTGCAGCTGTGCAGCTGGTATTTCCTGAGAGGACACAGCTCCTGGTCAAGCACACCAGAACCTGGCCTCAAGATTTATATTAAGTGCCAATTATTTTGTTGGTAGTGGTAAAAGAACTCCTAGGTTTTCTATGGGCTTGACAAGTTTACAGAAGGAGATATCAGCAAGGACTTGAAGGTCATCCTAAAAAATTTCCTGATGGAGCAAAAAGAGCTCTTCATAACTGATTGTTAGAGAGAGACAAGGGGGAGGCATTGCATCAAAGGAAACCTCTGACCTCACAGGGATAGGAAGGGATGTAGAAGTTGAGTACCAGAGAGTCCTGGGCACTCAAACTCCCACATTGAGGGGGTCAGTCTAGAGTATAGGTATAATTGGGGCTAGGTCCTGAGAGCAAAGCTTGTGTCACCCTCTACTACTTGGTACAGTGTATGGAAGTGGTGTCTTATTGCTTTTGTTCAGGTGTGGAGTAATATAGAAAAACAAGGAAAGAGTATGCCTATGACTTGATTTATGTGCTGTCTGCATCCAAAGCATGGCCCAGATTAGTTGGCAGTTAAGAGCATATCCTATAGTCAAATACATTCTTTTGTTTGCACAGAGAAACAGAAGCTTGAAATGACTCATTAAAATAGCTCAGGGTTTCAGGAGCCCTAAACAACTCCCACCAAACAACAATTTGATGGGTTAAGGGTAAATGAATCTATGATGAATAGATTATATTGCCCCTAAAGAAGATGCAAGTTTACAGAAGTTCACTGGGCTGTGAAGTTTTGGGGCACCCCTAAGCCCTGGAATCAGGATATTTAGAAATAAAAAGCTTATCTAGGTGTCTGCAGCAGCCATGCAAAGAAGCACTTCTTTTGTTTGGAGGGCCTTGGATGTGAAGACTGGAGTCTGTTTATTATATTTTGCTATTTGCCATGTCTATCCAATGACCCAATTGCTCCATTTCATGCCATTTAATCTCAGACCAAATACCGTTAACTATCTGAGAATGACTTCTGATTTTTCCACAGTTTCCAATTGAAACTATAATAGCTCCTTATTCTAAGTCTCTGACCAGGTACTGTGAGAAATCACCAGGCTTCACTGTGGGAGAGAGAATTGAGGGAAGGGCTGAAGCAGTGAAACTTAGAAACTTCCATCAATGAAAAGAGATGATAAAAATGAGCAGTAATGGGAAGCAGCATAAAGTGCATTAAAAAAGAAACAGTGGTCATTGCAATTCAATAGCCAAACCCATAGAAAAAAAGGAGAATAACAAAAAGCTTATCTTCAGTGTTCAGAGTGAGTTTCATTATGGCTTTGTAGATGACTGCTCCCTTAGAGCATTCCAACACACAACAAAGCCCAAATTCAGGAATATGTGTGTGCTGGGCTCTACTGTAAAGGGACTGACTTTTATTTTAGGGAAATGAAGTTACTACTGCTAACGTAAAAGAAGATTTTATGATTTCTATTTGCTCTGAGTGACTTTAAAACTACATCAGGAAATTAAACAAACAGCCAAACAAAATAAAAAGGGTCATCAGGTTTTTTGTGTTTTGTTTTGTTTTTTATTTTTTTTCATTTGAAGAGGAATTTATGGTTTTACAAACAATAGGAAGGTCACAGGTCCCAAGCAATTGGAAACCAAGGATGCAGTTTTCAGAGAGTAATATATAATATCAACAATTTAGCATGGTCCTCTGTACAAATCTCAAGATGGGTGATGTTATTGGTTACTGGCTCCTGCATGTGGGTCCATTCACCCACATAGGGATAAGAAAGGTTGAGTGGTGAGCTGGACCTCCTGACTCTTGACTTGTTCTAAATAAACATCTGCTTGATACTCAGGATCAGCTATGGAATCTTACTTTCCCAAAGCTGCCAAAACTCCTCTTTTTCTTATTTCTGGCTTAGATGCAGTAGGCCACTGCATTAAAGGTAAGATCTGGTTGTCCCTCCTCCTCTTCCCTCCTCATAGTCAGCTCAGTGGTCCCCCAGTGATTAGCTTGACCTCTTACATCCTGAGATTCTACCCAAAATAGGACTTGACTGGCTACATAGAGATACAACTGTCTTCCTACCCCAACTCTTGGTGACATTAGAACACAGAGAATATGAGTAGCTGAATAAATTCCTTCCTTTACCCAAAACTGACAGGGTCATCTATGGTCAACTCAGGTAGAGGTGAGTCCTAAGGTATGTCTAACCATATATGTAAGTTTTCCACTTCATACGCTACAGACCTCAGCCATTGCAACTCTTCTTTGCCATGGAGCTCCCAGTGATTCTGAAGCTCCCAAGGTGTTCATGGATAGAACTAAATTTCAAAAATAACAGATTTCCTTGGTAATTCTATACATTTATTTCAGGCATTTTGAGGCATTATTTTGAGGAAAGGTCACAGACTGCCAGAGGATGAATGTTGAGACTCGACATGGGCCTTCCTGGTTTGGGGTCTGCTGGACAGCTTTTCCATGGAAGCTGCTGCATGAGGTCATGCGGTGCAAGGTGTAGGGGACTTTGCTTCTGCCCCAGTGAAGCTGATGAGTCCCTGTGTTGGAAAAACCCTGGTGGCTGGACTGTGAGCTGGGTTATACAAGGCATCCAAAGAATCAGCTGTAATTCTGATTATTAAGGGGCCTTTCTCAGAAGTAAAACGGTGTCTTGTCATTGCTTGACTGTGCTGACCGCTAGAGACAGGGACTTCTGCTTCCTCCTGGTGGTAGATTCTTCCATGGACTGTAGACTCTCGTCTCATTGTATAACTAACTACGTTTGTGGAGGGAAACTGGCTATGTGTCAAGTTCACCTGTCTTTCAGGAGCCAGAAGAGCAGGTCCAAGGTAAGGCTTAAGCCTGGGGTGAGTGTTTGCAAATACAGCATCAGAGCCTCTTCCTAGTCTCTGCTAGCATCCCTCAGCCCTGAGCTCAGGTGTTCTAACATCACCTCTTTCAGCCATTCTCTTTTTCCATTCTTTGAATATCTGAGTGGTTGCAGTCTATACAGTTCAACTGTTGTTTGCCTCACGGGCTACCTGTGTTGTTTTGCATTCTCCTCAACCTCAAGTGCTACATTGGAACTCAGCAAGCAAATAATAACCAAAGAGGAAGAAAAGCTCCACTTGTGTTTCTTATTGTGATATGAACTCCCAAACTCCATCACCTCTGAGATACAAGGGGCTCACACTAACCTTTAATTGGGTTGAGGGTTCAAAATCCCTTATATAATTTCCTGTTTACAAACATTTTTACAAATCTTAGAGGCAACAGAAATGTTTGATCAATTTTTAATTGATCTTCAAGTCTCTGTTTTTCTTGTATTATTTCAGAAGCCTAATGTGTTTATCAAGGCTGGTTCACCCAAGCAAGAATGGTCTTTGTAGAGACAACATTCTATAATGTTTTGAATCTGAACCCAGCTGACCACGTTGGGTACGTTATTAGAAACATACGTGGAGCTTCTTCAAACTTTATTTCTTGCCCTGATTCCTTCATTTCCCCTTTTTTGTGGTAGATAATAGATTTGTAAGACATTGAGAAGGTCTGATCACCAGGACAGGTGGTCAGGGGAACATAGGTAAAAGGGAGAGAGAAAAATGACGGTGACACTCAGGTGTCTGATTGGGGAGTTATATGAAAGATAATGCCAGTGACTGAGATATGGAAAGCTGAAGAGGAAGCCAGCTCCAGGGCACATGTATGAAAGCGTTTGGTAGTGTCCACCTGAAGAATATTCAAGTTCATCTGCCAGTTGGGCAGTCTGTTTACTTTCTTATGTCTGAGCTGATATACTCAGCAGGGACAGTCTCATTCAGTTAGTAATCATTGAAATGTCCATTCCCTCATTCAGAAAATGTGCTTCTGATACCATTTCTACTCCTAACTGCTACTGTATAACTCCCAGTAACACTGGCACTCCGGGCTATGACCTTTTTGAAACACACTTCAAATAACAATTCAATCTGCAAATTATAAAGTGATGAGGATGTTGAACAGGTCAAGGCCAAGGGCAGAACTCATTGTCAGGCCACTAGAGATATACCTTCAGGTTAATGCTGATATGTTGATTAGCTGCCGTTGTGTGTGGTCATTTAGCTGGCTACAAGCCAGTTCACATTTATACAAAATAATCTAAGAAGTCTAGCCAAATACTGAGTTGAAATCCAGGTACTGTGTGTTTAAAGCATCCCCCTTTTGATATACCTATCTAGTATCTATGTACAAAACCACATCACAGGGCAGTATTTCAGGCTAGAATAGGATTTTCATGGCAAAGGCAAAATGACAGGGAAGTTGGAGAGGCATGGGAGGATATGAAGCTGAAACCAAGCATAATGTACATGTTTCTGTAGCATCGAGAATAAGAGAGGCAGGAAGTTCCCTGTATTCCCCTCTAGGAACCGAATACAAGCACATTGGGGTAGTGAAGGAACTGACAGTGACCAGGGGAGTTCATGCTGAGTCCACTGGAAGGTCACTGGAAAGTGGAAGTCTCATTTCCCTAGACTCCTAATCAGTGTCAGTCAAACCACACCAGGATTGAACTTTCCTGTGTGAGGCGCACTGTGAGCATCGCTGTGGAGAAAAGAGTCTTGTTCTCAGCACTTCCTGTCCAACCAGTGGAGGAGAAGGAAGCCCACTGTTCCCTGACATGTGGGAAGTCTACATGCATGAGTGCCTGGGAAAAATTTCATTAGAGCCTCTCTAATGGGGAAGGGGTTCATGGAAAGTCCTGCCTAGAGAAGGGACACTTTCAATGGGCAAGTTAAGAGACGGGGCAGATGAAACAAATTGTGGTTTTCTTCAATCTATTGACTAATTAAATCCTATTAAATTTCTCTGTCTTTCCCCAATCCACAAATATTTCAAATATGATTACAAAGATGCAGTATAAAAAAATCGAAAGGCTGGAAACAATGTCCCCAGGGACCTTCTAGTCCCATGTACTCCCTTGAGTAAGTTGCTAAACTTCTTTGAACTCGTTTCCTTATTTGTCAATAGGTGTACTGGGTCCCACCATGTTTATATAAAAGGAATGTTAGTGGTATCCAGCTTCTTATTTAATTGGTAGCGCCACACAAAGCTGAAAGTATGTATGATTACAAAGTATTTGATCATCCCTCTTAGTTGCCTGAAATTCCGCAATTCCCAATGAATATACAGCTCCTGTGTTTAGATTCATAGGCAAGCACTGAATGTTATTATTTTCTTACCAAGGATCCTGTAAAAAATTCTGTCTCCCAATGGACTATCTAAAAGCATCTACGTAACTTCACTTCTTGCAATTGCTTCCTGTTTGCACATTCAAAAAAAAAAACATTTGTTGATGCCTCATGAACTGAGAGACCTCTAAGGATTTGGTAATACTTTTAAACCTCTCTGCCATTCATGGGAAAATCTGATGTGTGTGTGTGCATGTGTGTGTGCACATGTGTGACAGAGAGAGAGAGGTTTATTGTTCAATATAGTAGAAGATACATTTTTATTTGCTTTTCTTCTATTCTGGAAACATTTGATATCTGCTATTGTTCCAGTCCTTGGTTAAAGTGGGGATGGGAAAGAATATAAAAGGGACAGTTACAGAGATATTCACACTAAAGGAAAAATGACTGAACCAGTGATGTGCTGATGAAACCTCAGAATAGGTTCAATATGTAAAACAAGTAGGTTAAACAAAGCAAATTAAAAAAAAAATACAACAAATAAGCAAACAAATCAGACTCCAGCCTTTCTTCCATTAGAAGCTATCATCTGAAACTGTGCTGTCCAGTAGAGTAGCAATGGACCCCAAGAGGCTGTGGACCACATGGAATGAAGAAGGTCCCAGCTGACCTTGCTGTAAGTATAAGTGTAAAAAAACACTTGATTTTGAAGACTTTGTATTAAAAAGAATGTAATATCTTTCACTGATTTTTTTTTACTAATTACACATTGACATTAAAATATTTTATATATACTGAAATGAATAAGATATATTAAAATTAATTTTACCTTTTGTTACTTTTTAAATGTGGCTATGAGAAAACGTGAAATTACATATAGGGCTGACTTTATATTACTATTGAGCAGAGCTGATCTAAAACATCCTAAATATGACCTTCAAAGCTCGAATAGTACAAATGACCTTCTTATGACAAGTAAGATACAAAGGTCAGAGATGTGACCTCAAATCACTAGCTGCTTTAAAAACCTTACAGGCAGAGCTGGGGTCTTGAAGAATAAAGGTAGTTGAGTAGTAAAGAAAAACTATGCAAAACTACTAAAAGAGCCATTTCAAAAAGCCACTTCGTCATGAGATATAGTATGATGGAGGACACTTTTACATATAGGGTGAAATTTTAAATTTTATAAAAAAATAAGTGTGCTTGCCTTGGAGAATTGAAACACTCTTTTTTTATAATAGAAGTTAAAATTATATTTTAAATTGCATCATTATTTTTACTTTCTAAAATAGAACTGGTAAGATAAACAGCTATTTTAATTGCATTCTGCTCCAGTGAAATCCAGGACTTAAATATATATATATTTTTTCTTTTTTTTTAAAGGCATAGCTCTAGCATTTTTATTGGTCTGACTAGTGAAACATGATGTTTTGGCTGTTTGCAGAAATATCTTGGGCAGAGCAATAATGATCAATCCCTGATGAATATAACAATGGCTCCAGGCCATTACTGGGGAATGGCAAGAACCTCATTTTTATAACTATGTTTAAACACAATGTAGGAGGTTTTGTTTGTTTGTCAGCTTTTCATAAAAATAACTCCAGTAAGCCTAATGAAAAATTGGGGCAGATTCATCAAATGTGTATTTCAGACTGAGGGTCAGGATACTATGGCTCTTATTTTCTATGAAACTTCCTCATCCACTAATTCAACAAAAATTTCTTGAACACCTCTCTGTCTGGCTTATACTAGATAAGGAAGACATCAAAGTGGAGAAGTTATGGACTGTAAATTTTAGGAACAGTGAATTTCTATCCCTAAACAAATTTAAGGAACTTAAAAAACATGTCTAATTTTATTACCTTACTTTACATATGGAAGAGCAGAGATCCAGAGTGTGAAATGACTTGCTCAGGGTCTCAGAGGTTGTTTTAGGAAAACCCAGTGCTAGAAGCCATGCTTTTTTGATTCCCAGTCTAACACTCGTCTATTAAAACATGTTGCTTTATTTTAGAAAATCACTTCTACAAACACCAGCTTTCTTTTTCTTTCTTTCTTTCTTTTTTTTTTTTTCTATCTCACGCTCTTTTGATGCATATCACTTACTTTTTTTCCAAGAAATGCCTCTTTGCAGTGAAGGCAATAGTTGTATTTGGAGGATTACTCTAAACAGGACAAATCCAAGCAGAGAGCAGCCCTGGGCCCTCTCCATAGATCACAGCTTATGGCAGCTCCCCCAGGGAGCACAGAAGTGCTTGGACCAGCTTTAAGTTTAAGTGCATGTCACCATGATGTACGGTGTCTTTGGTGTTCGTATATCATGGAGTGGAAGGGGTGTCACCCATGGACGGAGAGCATCCATTCTCCTCTCCTGACACTGTGCCTTTTCCCCAAACAAGACATATCTGTGCGATTATAATCTTATCCAGGCTGGCTTTCCCTCTCCAGAGCTCATCTGCAGTGAGGAGCAGAGTCAGTCAGCAGTTGGTGGAGATAAGTTTTAGGGGACATGTTTTGGGAAACAATGAAAGAGAGGATATAGAAGGGCCTCCTGTGTGCATCACTTTCAGCTTCTTGTTAGCAACCCAAATGGCCTAGTTTTTATGTGCAAAGGAATGTAGCAATTAAAAGCAAGTCCTCAAAAGTCATTCTTCTCTGGGTTCAAATCCCTGATCAACCACTTGGGTGTGTGACTCAGGCAAGTTACTGAACACTTCTTTGCTTTAGTTTCCTTACTGTAAACATGGGGATTAGATGAAAATATTACTTACCTCGTGTAATTATTGGGAAGAATAAGTGAATACATACAAATGAAACCCTAGTCTAGAGCATGGAAATTACATTGTCATCAATACATGGTAATTGTCATTATCGTAATTTCTTCCTTAGGACTTGGTCTAAGATATCTTCAGTAAAGGCATAAAGTTGAAGAATTATCCTTTAGGTAACTAAAGAGCTTTTTAAGCAAGAGGTACTTCAGGACTCCCATTTCCATATTAACTGGAGAAGAGAGAGTGAAGTTCTGAAAGAGACAATCCATGAAGAAGTTAATCCATTTAGTCCTTTTTCCCATCCATCCATCCATCCATCTATCCATATAGCCATCCATCCATCTACCAATTGTCTTACTGCCTTGGAGTTTAATTGAATGTGTTTTAGGTCATCCTGTTTTGTTGACCTAATAATAGATTTGCTTCTTCCTCATGGTCAAGGCTTAAGTGCAAAGGCAAGGCTGGCTTGTTCCCAAAGGTATAACTTGTGAATGAGCAGCCTAAGTGCTGAGTGGGCATCTGGCCTGAACTTGTGTTTCATCTGACCTTTACTATATTATACATACATGTGTGTGTGTGTGTGTGTGTGTGTGTGTGTATATATATATATATATATATATATATATATATATATATATATAGTATAATTTTATACATACATAATATAATTACAGCCTGTATGGGTCTTGCTTTCACCCAGGAAGAATATAATCATGTGGATATCAAAGTGTTTGAAGGGTAGTTCAGGACAGAAGGGCATCTCTTCTCCAGCCATGCCAGTTTTCAGAAAGAGCACCTTGAACACTACCCTAAGTTTCCTGCAAAGGTCTCAGAAAGTTTGACACTGTCTCCTCTCCACTGTCCCTTTGTCAAACAAAGCCTTTGACAATATGGCTGTTGCCCAGAAACAACCATGTAAGACTTCTTGGGGGGGCTCTAAGTGAACAAAGCCCTTGAGTCCCCTCTCCTCTCTGGTTTGCCACAATGAGACTTTCTGAAGATAAGGTATCATCCTCTCTCGGCAGTGGGACAGACACATCTTAGATGACCCTGGTCCTTCTTTCTTTATACAATGTTCTAAATCACAATATTTATGATTTCTATACCACTCTGAATGGAACAATACTCTTCAGCTATAGTCGTCTTCTCTGCCTGGCAGTAACTGTAAATCCCAAGGTTGGAATACTACTTCTTCCTAATTTTCTGTTTAATCAAATGACTAGCACAGACTGAGTATACAATAGAGATTTACTCAATGGTAGGTGAATAGATTAAATGTTGAAATCAGAAATTTTTAAAAGTTGGAAAAGCTTACTGATTCTTTATCCTAGGTCCAATTTATATGGTGTAATTATGATTCTCATTCCCAAAATAATCAGCACAACAGCCTCTCCTCCTAGCATGTGGAAATGGCACTCTGTGGTGGAATCTGCCAGTGCCTTTCCTGGAGATTACTAAATCACTTCCTTGTGACTTCATCCACCTGCAAACATTCTGAATAACAAATACAGCACATAAGCCTAAGCTACCACATATAGTAAAATGCCAACTGTTCTCTGCAGGATAGACTCAAGGGAGTGAACCAACAATTACTGATGCTATAAAGTCACCCAAACAATCCTTCAACTACTTTGTTCCTTTTGTAAGAGAGAGAAAAAAGATGGTTCCTCTCAACATGCTGTTGCTGAAAAGAGCACTGACGTTTGTCTTCTGAATGTTGTCTGACTGTGAGTGCTCAATAATTAGAAATATTTAATGCAGGCAAACATCAGCAAGTTAAAATTGTTTTCTGCTTAAGTCTTGTCATTTGCCAGAAAAGAAATGATATGTTAGGCATGTTGCATTCATTCTCAGTATGATAGCAACTAAAGTGGCTTAAAATTGGATTCATTTATAAAGCTGGACACTATTAATATCATTCCCTGCATGATAGTAATTCATTTTACTCTACTTTGTCTCAGAAGCAGTAGGGGCTCCATTCCTTATATCCAGTTTGCAGTGCTAATTAAGTATTCATTATAGAATACATATTTTTTTTCATTTAGGACTGAATATCAAACATTTATGTGCTTTATTATACTTGTTTACTATTAGGTCAATGTAGTGAGGTGTTGTATGTCTACTAGTTATACGTCTTCAACCTGTAAAATTAAGTTTGGAAGGAACTCTGTTGCAGCAACATTGTGTCTCTCTCAGGGTACTTACTTCACTGGCATTGCACCAATAAGCTGAAAACGTAACTAAATGTAACCACTGGTCCCCCGATTGAGAATAAAAAGATGTTCCATGGATTCAGTGTAAAGTTGCCATGATACATGCAGAAATTTCATGTGAGATTTTGTAGGACCATGATCCTGCAAACTTTTACTATTGGCAGTTGAAGGGGTTAGACACCAAAAGAGAAAAATAGTACGGAGAGGTTTAATCGAATAAAATTAAGCCAAATAAAATATAACGAGTTAGAAACTGTCATCTAGTGAGAGCTGTCAAATTGTGGTGGCATGTTATAAAATAACTGTTGTAGCAAAAAGCGAGTTTACAACCATCATAATCTAACCCTTGACTTGATAAACAATGGAATATACATACATAATAACAGTGCAAATATGGCATTTACATTATGCTTTCTCTTTGGAGCTCAAATGACCCTAGATAATTTGCTTTATTCAAAATCACATTCTCATTATAAGTAGGGAGAACTACCACTTTCAAAGGCATAGTTTAAAATGTCCACATAAATTAAAACAACCACAGCCACAAAAAAATTATCAAATCAGGATCACTCAAAAACTGCGATTCTCCTTCAAATTCATATGGAAATGGCCCAGATGAAATCAGGATGGGAACTTGATCCCATATCACTTCTTAATCAATTGTCAGTTATTCCCCGAGTGTCCATTATGTACAAAGTTCTTTGTTTGTAGTTGTGAATAAAGAAGGAGGAGGGAAAGGAGGAAAAGGAGAAGTAGTCATTCTTAGTTTTAAGTTAATCATAATCTTATTGGAGGGATAAGTTATAAACATAAGGTTAATTAAATAATAATAGAAGATATCTGTATATGATTCCACAAGGCAAGGTGTGTTCCATTGGTAAGGACAATGGTTCATATAGTTCCATTGGTGGAAGAGATTACAGTTATCGAGAGTGAACTGAGAGAGCTGCTTAGAAGAAGGGAGTTATTTGCCTGGGCCTTAAGGATTAGTTGAAATGAGAACAAATGCATTTAGGCAAGAAAGGTAAGTTTGAAGAAAGGAGGGGCAGTAAAATAATGCAGTGATTGTTGGGGCACCAAATCTAGATTGGCTTGCTAGCTGCAAAGGGCACAAGACAAATAAAGGGAAGATGGGTTCATTGATTGTAGAAGGTCTGAATAACGTGCTAGAGTTTATCTTCTAGGACACGAAAAGAAATTGATAGTTTTGCAACCAGAATTAAAGTGTTATACTCAAAAGACTTAGCTTGCTGCAGATGTAATTAATTTGATAAGGAAGAGATGGAAGGAAAGGAGATGCAAGACTACTGCTGTAGCACTGAATGGGATGGTGAGGTCCGAGGTGAATTTGTGGCAAAGCCAAAAGAAAGAACCAGTGCATTACACAGAAGGAGGAACCTACTGGGCTTAGAGACCTAAGAAGTTCTGATGGGTCAAGGCACCAAAAGTCCCAAATTGATACTCAAAGGAAAATAATTGGACAATATTTATTTACATTTTTATTAATTACTGGTTTATTAACATAGTTTTTCCAGTTAGAATATATCATGTGGCCAATATATGAGGCTAAAAATATGAATACTTCCACACCAAATCTTATAGTTTTCCTATTGACTAATAACTGAGCATAGTCATTGAAAATGCCCTGTATGTGTGAGTGTGTATATATATATATATATATATATATATATATATATATATATATACACTCATATAGATAGATAGATAGATACCAATTTACCAAAGTAATTTATGTAGCAGAGCAAGGTTTCTATCTCTGAAAACGCTTTTTATAGTTGGGGTCATCTACTTTAGGACTTCTAACATTCCTTTCCGCTCTCCAGAATTGAGTAAATATACAGATATTTCAAAGGCTTGCAATATCTTCTAATGGGACTTTTAATTATTTTAGTTTGTTTGTTTCAAGGTTTCTGATTTTCTTCTAGCTTTAAAATATTTTAAAATTTTAAATGAGTAAATATGGGCCATTGCAGAAGTATCTCATATGAACAACTGCTTGACATCACATATGTTGCCAAGTAACTATCTTAGAAAGCCTCTTCCTCTCTTGGTCATGTAAGAAATGCTCCTGTTTAATTCATGGAATATTCCACAAAACTTCCTAGAAAGTCCCTCTGGCATCAGTGACTATCCTGCCCTATTTTTCACCTTTGGAGGTCTTTACACACATCAGCTAAATTCATTCTCCAGGGCCTCTTTGAATATGGTGACTTTACAAATTCCTCCTTTGACAAATTCCTCCCCACTCAGAATGTGGAGCCTAAGAGTTTGGAAGATCAGCAGTGCCTTTTAGTGTAGAGATTTACTTAAGATTCAGCAGCAAATGGTTAGCTAATGTTTACAGCAGGGATACACAATTAATAAATGCAAAAACTGTGCATCACTTCTATTTCCAAAGTGACTAGCATGTTTGTCAAAGCAAGAAACTTTGCTTTGATTATAAGCTACAGATAGTGAAAATGTG
Organism: Delphinus delphis; assembly: GCF_949987515.2. Classification (NCBI taxonomy): domain Eukaryota; kingdom Metazoa; phylum Chordata; class Mammalia; order Artiodactyla; family Delphinidae; genus Delphinus; species Delphinus delphis. The sequence continues at coordinate 53,218,089 of NC_082695.1, forward strand.
TTTGTGTTTCACAAATACATTTGATTTTAGTGGATTTTATTTCCCATCAGGGAATCAGGTTCAGTAAATATTTTCACAACCTAACTCCTCAAATCAGGCAGAAGGTTTTAGTGGCCTAGAAATACAATAAGCTTAGAGAATAGAGATTTGAACAGAAACTAAGTAATAGACTTTATAATTGTTCTTCACTGGAATTTATAAGGGCCCAGCATTAGGTTGTTAACTGTAGAATATGCATATCACCTACATTTAGGGGGATAATTTCATGAAAATATAATCTCTATCTCCTTTTAACCTTCTTAACATATCATAGTAATTTCTCTAAAGTTATCAGCCCTTTATGTTATTCATGAGTGACCCATATTAAAATATTTTTGATTAAAAATATAAATTGCAAATAGAATGCATATATATAGAATAGGGAGGGTTTAGAACATGTTTTTAGGAACAGAGGCTCTGCAAAGGAATTATAGCTAGAAATTCAGGCACATAGGAGTTAAAGGCTTGTTACTCAGCCCCTTGGAGCATATCTTTCTACAGAGTCAAGAAGAAATTGGCTACCAGAACTAGCAAGATATATTTTACCCTTGATCAGGGGAGTGAGATGAATTTTCCAGGGTTAGTTTCCAGAATGAGCTAAAATATCCTGCTTATATAAACCAGAGAGAGAGAGGGTCTGCCTGGAAGAAGGCTGAATAAAAATGAGGGCTACTTTTTCAGCAAAGGCAAGGTGTTACAGGCAAAATTTAGCACTAATGGTCAGTCTTAATATACGACAATCTGATACTGAATATTCTCACATTGTGAAGGTTGTAATTAAAACAAAGAAAGCAGAAACATTATTGTATATTTTGATTACCTCATTGCTTTTTAAAACTTTCCTTGAACTGATTCATTAAAGAAGAAGGAATAAGCTAGAAAGCAAAACTCCTAGTAGCACTTCCTCTCAACCATAAAGTGATTGAGGGGATGATGACAGATGATAAACTGGGTTGGTTGATGCACACTGAGCTTAAATCTGAGGAATGTTTCTCTTCTGCTTCCTTTGCTGTTGCTTATTTGTTCTCCTGGTCCGTTTAAGCAGAATTGTAATAAATTTCTCCACTTCTTATGAAATTTCAGCTCAACTTTGTACTTGACCAGAGAAAGTTGTCTAAGATTTTGATTTACGAATTTCAAAATAAATAAATAAATAAATAAGCGCAATTGAAAAAAAAAAACAAAAACAAAAACAAAGAAAGAAGCTGTTTGTCCATTTGCTTCTCACACATGCTGCTTTGTCAACACCTGAAGATCATGCCTCGTAACTGACACAAAAAAACACCTCATTTCCTTTATAAGTGCAGTCAGGGATCTTGAGTAAATTCGGTCTTTATTAATGTGTTGGGACAAAGAAGGAACAATTTCTGTTAATCCATGTCTCTCCCCTGAGACTCCCAGATTCATAGGCTGTTTGCTTATAAGCTGTTGCTTATCAGCATTATTATTCATATATTCTCATAAAACATAGTCTGAAAGGTTGAAAGACATGGTTTTCTATAATTTTTACTCATTACCTCAAAGGTATTTCTTCCTAAATCTCTGTCTTTCTCTTCTTATATTGCTCTGCCAAAACTAATGTATTATTTATTCCTACATATTCTTTCAACTTTTCTCTTTTCTGGATTCCCGTATTCCATGGTTGGATACAATCACTTCTTGAATTTCATTCCCATGACTATTTTAAGACCCTTCCCAAATTCTCTAACAGTTTTATTATTTTAATCCAGAGCATGGATCAGTGCAGTTACCTCCCAAATACGTGTTGCAAAAGTTAATCTTCCTTGAACTCATCTTGGCTCTAAAGAAGGAGACAATGGTGCCTGCCATTCAGGAGACCTGAGAGCACTAGTCTAGAAGCTTTCCCAGAACCTGCTGTTGATAGTTAATTGCTTCTCCATTCACCAGGCAAAGTGGAATTCTGGAAATATTTGTCAAAAAAAAAAAAAAAAAAAAGCACGAACAGGACAGTTTAGTAGAGTCTCTCTCCCTCATTAGTATACTGGAAGCATGGGACTCTGAGACAGTAGCATCTCATGCTGCTTCTCAGAGTCTATATTTGGGGAGAAACCACTCAGGATGGCCTCTAAACCAACATTTACCATTTACCTATGAAGTAAGTGAGAAACAAGCTTTTTCTGTGTTAAATGTGTGTTGATTTGTTATCACAGCAAAGCCTAGCCCAGCCTCACTAATACAGATTTTAAATGAATGGTTGGAAACTGGGAAATGTTTCTAAAACATGAGATGTTGTCTATGTATAGATGAATATATGTGTGTCTATGTGTGTGTATGTGTGTGCTTACACACTACTGACCTACACTTTGACCCCTTCCCACAGCCTCAGTATCTTCATCTCTAAGATAAGGGTGGGGTTAGAAGTTTCTTTAGCTTGAAATTTCTTTGGAAGATTACCCGATGCTTATCCAAAACAGTCTTGCATTTATTCATGTCTTAACATTTTCTGAAGTCTTTTTAACCCAAGAACAAAGCTCAGGGCTTGGACAGACTCTGATTTTAAGTTCATCCAAACCATCTCTTTGTTGCTTTTGCCCCCTTTAAGAAAATTCCAGATGAAAGCATAAATCTGCCACATGAACTGATTTGCTGCACAGCAAGATAATTCTTTTAAGTAGTTTCTATTATAGGAAAATTAATTTCAAGGCACTTCATACAGTTCTGGTAAAATCCTTCCACTCCACGGGGGTCCATGAGCAACATTAACTGTGCAGCATTTGCTGTATGCCTCGTTATGACTTGGTGCAGTGAAGGATGTTTTTAAAATTTCTTTTTTTTAAGTTAAGCTCTTTGCAAATGCATTATTTTTGTTCTTGTCCCTGCATGAACATTTAAAGAAAACTAGAATTTGAGATATTTTTAACAAGGACAAAATGTTTTTTCCTGTTTCATGTACGGGAACAGAAATAAATTCTCCTGATAAAATTTTGTATCTTATTTATTTTTCTTTTGGTATTGTTGTGCGAGTGTGGTATAACACTGATTCATTTGAGGAGGTTATGAAAAACAAATACAGAATCCCATGTGCCAATGAGCACACTTAAAGTTTGAATGGTTGATAACAAAGAACATCATCATCATCCAGCTCTCACTTGTCCAGCTTCGTTCATTCTGTCAGAGAACTACATACATTGTCTGCACACAAGTTTCTATCTCAGAGTCTGTTTCCTGGAGAATCTGACCTAGGAGCTGTAACATGCAAAATCATATGGCATGCAAAGGGTTTTGTGGACTGGTCCCTTTAGATTTATTCTCCATTCCAGCATCCTGCTTAACTCACTCTCATCAAAATGCTTTTGGCTCCACCTCCTCCTGTCCTTCTTGCTTTTCTCACAATATTCCCTCAGTTTAAAGCATCCTCCTTTGACTCTTCCTCTAGCTCACAGGTAGAACTGTGAACTGCATCTCCATCTTTCAAGGACCAGTTAATATCCCATATGTTATGTTTCCTATCTCCAGGATAACTTCTTATCATATCAACTCTGAATCCTATTAGAACTGGTATTGGTATTATTTCACTTTATCTTAAGTTGCCTGTGGTACGGACTATAACTCCTTAGAGCAGAGTCTCTGAACTTTTTCTTGTTTTTCTCCCCCACAACAACTTTCAGAGTGCTGAAATATAGTGACATTTCAATACATGGTTTTGCTTGTGTCCACAGGGCTTATTAAACTCTGCTGTAGCTCATGAGGTGCTATACTCTCATTAAATGACCAAAGTCAGATGTAGTTTTCAGGGAGAGTTAATTATAATGGGCATATGTGAACAGAAGATACATTCCCATATTGTGCATTATTTACATTAACAATCCATGTATTTATGTTCTACAAACCAATTAATACACTATAAATACTGCAGTAATGTTTACACAATCGATGGCATTAGACATTCAACAACAGTCCCCTGTTGTGATGAATCTCCCAGTGAAGTTATGTAATCTCAGGTGACCTTCCATAGGCTATGGTGCCTGGAAGATGTGAGATTTTACACCTCTAGACTTCTTTAATATCAAATCCAAATCTCTATGGGATACAGTGATTTTACTTTCTTATGAAATATGAAGTAATAGTAAATATTTGATTAAAAATATAGCATTTAGAAAGTACTTCCACAATCTTTTTTACATATGATTTAGTTTGACAGAAACCAAAAAAAAAATCTTTTCTTTTGTGTTCCATTGAGAAACCAAAGTAAGGGCAAGAGAGCATCATTGTTATTGGAAGAACCCTTAATGTTTCAAGTATACCCCATTTACCATCCCATCTGTAACCTAGAAATCATCAGTTAGTTTGAATCAATGACTGTTCTTTTCTTTATGGCCAAGATTTTCCCATCTCACCCAGCATTTTTTTTCACTGCCAATATCTCCCTCCCATTGACTAATAACAGAGAAGATATTTCTAGTCCTCTTTAAATATAACAAATACTTGTTCTAGTTGGAGGTATTGCCTCTGACTCTTGGGCTCTTCTGACCTGGGAAATATTTTAAATAGCGCTGGCTGCTGCAGGATCATGAAAATCTTTACAAAATAGATCATGTTGTTAGAGCCGTGTGATTAATATAAGAAGTTGGGAACCCAGATTTTATGAACTAAGTCCCAAATACCAACCTTCAGCATAGCTGGAGACATTTACAAACAGCCTGTCTTTGTATCAAGTCAAAGTGGAGCCAGTAATTTTAACTTGGAGATCAAACCTCATTTGCTCCACAGTAAATCCATAGAGTAGCCAAAAGTTGCCCTTTTTTTAGGGATTTGAATCCAGATTGGCTTATTGAGACAATACTATTGCTATGTATCAAGTGGAACTGTGATATTTACCAGATTGCTTGGGCCACTTGACCAGGCTTCTGATTTCTATGTTAGATAAAAGCCTGATTTAGACTTTTAATAAGAACTCTTTCAATTTATGCTTCATTTTTCTATATCTGAGGGGTAAAGAAGAGGGAAATCATGTGACCCAAGTGGGACATTGGTCTTAATCTATTAATCTGCACTAATATATTATTCCCACTCCACTCCCACACTTTGTCTTTTCCCTCCCAATAATCGAGTCAGACAAAAAGAAATTGTCTCCTCTTGTTTGTAGAATTGAATTCTGATTAGGTTTTTCAGTTGGTTCTACCACATGCAAATGTATGTCTTCCAGTGCTGTGCAGTTTGTTGAATGAAGATAATCTGATATTCTTTGCAGGTCATCTAGGAACAGGTCATGCTTTTCACCTCCCTCCTCCTGACTCTTACCCATTCAACCTTCTTAAGGAAAAAGAAAATGATTTTTTTAAAGGATTAACTTACATAAATAGCGAGGTTCTGTGCTAGGAAGGCAGGAAAACTTCCAAACCAGGAAAAGTGACCCAGAAACAAGAAAAAATCAAAAAGATGAGTGGAAACTTTTCAGTTTTAGGTGATCATATAGGATTTTTCTCTTTCATTTTTCTCATTCCTATGGGCTGTGAGCTAAAAGCTGCTTGAAAAAACAAAACAAAACAAAACTGTAATCTCATGAAGTATATGGGAATTTATTTAATTTTTAAAAGAGGAAAACAGTAATAAAAATTTTTTTCAGAACTTTTATTTTCATCACCCAAGGTTCAATCTAAGATCATGAGCACTTTTAAGGAGGCAATCATGATTAAAGCAAAGAGCAATGAAGCAGAAGTCAAAGACAAGAAATCTAGATTTAGGGGTCACCGATCAAGTATAGCCAGGGCAAACCATTCCCCATTTCTTCTCTTGGCCTCAAATTCCCTAACTGTACCAAGAAGGGCTTTGGGTCTGGAACTCTTTCCAGCTTTTACTATGCTGTATTTGTGGTCTCATCCCAGTTCTTCAGACTGACATAATGAATGGTCAGCAGAATTGCTGAGTTTGTGGTGCTCAACCTTGACATTCTCTGCCTCTGGTTTCTCATTGCATCCCTTCTTCAGTCATATGTCTCTTTCCATATCTTGAATACAGAGCCCTCACTTCAGCTTCTGGATTCAGGAAAGTATGTGACATCCAATCATTCCATCTGAGACGGCTCTTGGGCACCTTGTTCCTTCCCACTGGGTTCTCTGCCTTTTTTACTCCCTCAGTGTAATGAGAAAAAAAAAAAGATTAATTTAATTTTGTGGTGATTCTAGGTATAAGGAAGCTGTGAGAGACACTTATATAAGGGTGTCTTTCTGTGCTTTGGGATGGGTCCTTCCCTCTTGGCTCCTGACAATATTCTGTGCATACATGCTCATAGGTTACCTCTGATGTGTTTGTAGTTCTACTAACAGCCCAGGTTTCCTGCAGCTACATCTATCTGACACCCCAAATCTGAAAAAATGGAACATTCAACTAGGATTCACATTCTTAAAATCTTTGATATTTGCAGTTGTGTCTATCAAAACAATGAATCATTCACCAATTGTAGATATTTCTCTCCTCTCTCACACTGCCCGTGCTGTTGCTGAATTTGATGATTCTCATTCCACTTTAGGTTAGATGTGGAATTAAGAGAGTGGTAAGGGATACAGGGATAGAGGATCACACTCTCTACAACTTTGGGAGGCCCTGACAGGTCTGTGGAGGAGGAGAGTTATCCCCTACTACAGCCGCATTTTCCAATGCCCTGCTACCACCCCCCATTTTTGACATTTATAAATCCATCATACAACCACTTCCAATCAGGATGTCCTTAGTTATTCAGGATCATTCTTTCAGACAATATGCTATATTTTGGATCTCTGTCTTCACTTTCCTGTACATCAGAAACAGCCCCACCCCTCTCTGGAGTATTTGGAAATGTTCATTTGCATGACTCATGCACAGCACAAAGGCAGCAGCTAAATACATTTTTCTGTACAAGATTCCTTCCTCCCTCCTTCCCATTTTTCTTCTATCATTGGTCTCTCTTTCGCTATTTAAATTTTTCTTGTTCTTTTCCCTCCCTTTTCCTTTATTTATTTCCTCTCTTCTGTAATCATAACTTGACCATCTACTTTGAGCAAGGTGCTATATGGAACTGGTCACTGTGGCAGCAGCATGAGAAGATCCTGAGCTTCATCCTTTAGGAAATGACAGTGCAGTGGAGACATGAATGTGGCACAGGGCATCACACTGTAGGATGGTGCCAGGTGATGAGACCTTTAGTGGCACCCAGGAGGAAGCAGATCCTTAGGTGGGAAATTAGGTAAAGATTCCCAGAAGTCACACTTGGACCAACTCCTGGAACAGCAGTGTTTTACTAGGGGTACAAGTAGAGAAAAGAGTCCCCAAAGGAGGAAATGTCGGGGGTAGAGAAGCAAGAGGGAAAATATCATGATCTAGGAGAACAGGTGGTTTGGCATTGCTAGAACAAAATTATAGTAGATACAAGGGCAGAAAATGAGATTGAAGGACTCTACTTAGGGCACACATTTGTTTTGAACAGGTACTTGTGATAGGTTATCATGAAGCAATGAGCAGAAAATCCTTGCAGCAAAGCATTCAAATTAGGATCCCCAGAGGAGCTTCAAGATGGCAGAAGACTAAGACGTGGAGATCACCTTCCTCCCCACAAATACATCAGAAATACATCTACATGTGGAACAACTCCTACAGAACACTTACTGAATGCTTGCAGAAGACCTCAGACCTCCCCAAAGGCAAGAAACTCCCCACGTACCTGGGTAGGGCAAAAAAAAAAAAAAAATGAAAGAAAGAAAGAAAAACAGAGACAAAATAATAGGGATGGACCTGCACCAGTGGGAGGGAACTGTGAAGGAGGAAAGTTTCTACACACTAGGAAGCCCCTTCGAGGGTGGAGACTGTGGGTGGTGGAGGGGGCAATTTCGGAGCCACGGAGGAGAGCACAGCAACAGGGGTGTGGAGAGCAAAGCAGAGAGATTCCGGGCTTCCCTGGTGGCACAGTGTTTGAGAGTCCGCCTGCCAATGCAGGGGACATGGGTTCATGCCCCAGTCCAGGAAGTTCCCACATGCCTCAGAGCGGCTGGGCCCGTGAGCCATGGCCGCTGAGCCTGCACATCCGGAGCTTGTGCTCCACAACGGGAGAGGCCACAACAGTGAGAGGCCCACATACCACACACAAAAAAATATAAATAAAAAGCAGAGAGATTCCCGCACAGAGGATCGGTTCTGACCAGCACTCACCAGCCCAAGAGACTTGTCTGCTCAGCCGCTGGGACGGGTTGAGGCTGAGAGCTGAGGCTCGGGGTTTGGTAGGATCCCAGGGACAGCACTATGTTTGGCTGCGTGAACACAGCCTGAAAGGGGCTAGTGCATCACAGCTAGCCGGGAAGGACTCCGGGGAAAGGTCTGGAACTGCCAAAGAGACAAGAGACTTTTTCTTACCTCTTTGTTTCCTTTTGCGCGAAGAGAGGGGACTAAGAGTGCGACTTAAAGAAGTGCAGGGATGGGCATGAGCTGTGTCTATCTGCGTGGACGCCAGAGATGGGCATGAGACACTGAGGCTACTGCTGCAGCCACCAAGAAGCCTCTGTGCAAACACAGGTCACTCTCCACACCTCCCCTCCCAGGAGCCTGTGCAGCCCACCACTGCCAGGGTCCCATACCCAGGGACAACTTCCCCGGGAGAACGCACGGCATACCTCAGGCTGGTGCAACATCATGCCGGCCTCTGCCATCGCAGACACACCATGCACCCATACCCCTCCCTCCCCCCGGCCTGAGTGAATCAGAGCCCCCTAATCAGCTGCTCCTTTAACCCCGTCCGGTCTGAGAGAAGAACAGACACCCTCAGGCGATCTACACGCAGAGGCAGGTCCAAATCCAAAGCTGAAGCCTGGGAGCTGTGCGAAAAAAGGAGAAACAGGGAAATTTCTCCCAGCAGCCTCAGGAGCAGTGGATTAAATCTCCACAATCAACTTCATGTACCCTGCATCTGTGGAATACCTGAATAGACAACGAATCATCCCAAATTGAGGAGGTGGATTTTGGGAGCAATGATATATATATTGTTTCCCCTTTTCTCTTTGTGTGAGTGTGTATGTGTATGCTTCTGTGTGCGATTTTGTCTGTATAGCTATGCTTTTACCATCTGTCCTAGGATTCTGTCTGTCTGTTTTGTTTTGCTTTTTAATTACTTAATTTTTTTTCTTAATAATTATTTCTTATTTTTTATTTTAATAAATTTATTTGATTCTTCCTTTCTTTCTTCCTTTCTTCCTTTCTTTCTTTCTTTCTTTCTTTCTTTCTTTCTTTCTTTCTTTCTTTCTTTCTTTCTTTCTTTCTTTCTTTCTTTCTTTCTTTCTTTCTTTCTTTCTTTCTTTCTTTCTTTCTTTCTTTCATGCATCCCTTTTATTCTGAGCTGTGTGGATGAAAGGCTCTTGGTGCTCCAGCCAGGTGCCAGGGCTGTGCCACTGAGGTGGGAGAACCAAGTTCAGGACAGTGATCCATGAGAGACATTCCAGCTCCACGTACTATCAAATGGAGAAAATCACCCAGAGATCTCCATCTCAACGCCAAGACCCAGATCCACTCAATGACCAGCAAGCTACAGTGCAGGATACCCTATACCAAACAACTAGCAAGACAGGAACACAACTCCATCCATTACTACAGAGGTTACCTAAAATCATAATAAGGCCACAGACACACCAAAACACACCACCATACATGGACCTGCCCACCAGAAAGGCAAGATCCCACCTCATCCACCAGAACACAGGCACCAGTTCCCTCCATCAGGAAGCATACAAATCCACTGTACCAACTTTAGCCACTGGGGGAAGACACTATAAACAACTGGAACTAAGAATCTGCAGCCTGTAAAAGAAGACCCCAAACACAGTAAGTTAAGCAAAATGAGAAGACAGAGAAACACACAGCAGATGAAGGAGCAGGGCAAAAACCTAACAGACCTAACAAATGAAGAAGAAATAGGCAGTATACCTAAAAAATAATTCAGAATAATGATAGTAAAGATGATCCAAAATCCTGGAAATAGAATGGAGAAAGTAAAAGAAATGTTTACAAGGACCTAGAAGAACTAAAGAGCAAGCAAACAGAGATGAACAACACAATAAATGAAATTAAAAATTATCTAGAAGGGATCAAAATCAGAATAACTGAGACAGAAGAATGGATAAGTGATCTGGAAGATAAAATAGTGGAAATAATGACTGCAGAGCAAAAGAAAAAGAAAAAAGAATGAAAAGAATTGAGGACAGTCTCAGAGATCTCTGGGACAACATTACATGCACCAACATAAGAATTATACGGGTCCCAGAAAAAGAAGAGGAAAAGAAAGGGACTGAGAAAATATTTGAAGAGATTATAGTTAAAAACATCCCTAATATGGGAAAGGAAATAGCTAATCAAGTCCAGGAAGCACAGAGAGTCCCATACAGGATAAACCCAAGGAGAAACATGCCATAACACATATTAATCAAACTATCAAAAGTTAAATAGAAAGAAAAAAAAATATTAAAAGCAACAAGGGAAAAACAATGAGTAACACATATGGGAATCCCCATAAGGTTAACAGCTGATCTATCAGCAGAAACTCTGCAAGCCAGAAGGGAGTGGCAGGACATATTTAAAGTGATGAAGGAGAAAAACCTACAACCAAGATTACTCTACCCAGCAAGGATCTCATTCAGATTTTATGGAGAAATTAAAAGCTTTACAGACAAGCAAAAGCTAAGAGAATTCTGCACCACAAAACCAGCTTTACAACAAATGGTAAAGGAACTTCTTTAGGCAGGAAACACAAGAAAAGGAAAAGAGCTGCAATAATAAACCCAAAACAATTAAAAAAAATAGTCATAGAAACATACATATCGATAATTACCTTAAAAATAAATGGATTAAATGCTCCAACCAAAAGACATAGACTGGCTGAATGGATAGAAAAACAGGACCCATATATATGCTGTCTACAAGAGACCCACTTCAGGCCTAGGGACACATACAGACTGAAAGTAAGGGGATGGAAAAAGATATTCCATGCAAATGGAAACCAAAAGAAAGCTGGAGTAGCAATTCTCATATCAGACAAAATACACTTTAAAACAAAGAGTATTAAAAGCGACAAAGAAGAACACTATATAATGATCAAGGGATCAATCCAAGAAGAAGATATAACAATTGTAAATATTTATGCACATAACATAGGAGAACCTAAATACATAAGGAAAATACTAACAGCCATCAAAAGAAAAACTGACACAAACACAATCATAGTAGGGGACTTTAACACCACACTTTCACCAATGGACAGAGCATCCAAAATGAAAATAAATAAGGAAACATGAGCTTTAAATGATACATTAAACAAGATGGACTCAATAGATACTTAAAGGACTATCAATCAAAAAGAAAAACAGAATACATATTCTTTTCAACTGCGCATGGAACATTCTCCGGGGGAGATCATATCTTGGGTCACAGATCAAGCCTTGGTAAATTGAAGAAAATTGAAATTGTATCAACTGTCTTTTCCAACCACAACACTATGAGACTAAATATCAATTACAGGAAAAAATCTATAAGAAATACAAACATGTGGAAGCCAAACAGCACACTACTTAATAACCAAGAGATCACTGAAGAAATCAAAGAGGAAATCAAAAAATACCTAGAAACAAATGAAAAAGAAAGCATGATGACCCAAAACCTATGGGATGCAGCAAAAGCAGTTCTAAGAGGGTGGTTTATAGCAATACAGTCCTACCTTAAGAAACAAGAAATATCTCAAATAAACAACCTAACCTTACATTTAAAGGAATTAGAGTAAGAAGAACAAAAAAATCCAAAGTTAGCAGAAGGAAAGAAATCATAAAGATCAGATCAAAAATAAAGGAAGGAAACAATAGCAAAGATCAATAAAACTAAAATCTGTTTCTTTTAGAATATAAATGAAATTGATAAACCATTAGCCAGACTTATCAAGAAAAAAGGGAGAAGACACAAATCAATAGAATTAGAAATGAAAAAGGAGAAGTAACAACTGGCACTGCAGAAGTACAAAGGATCATGAGAGATTACTACAAGCAACTCTATGCCAAGAAAATGGACAACCTGGAAGAAATGGACAAATTCTTAGGAAAGCACAACTTTTTGACACTGAACCAGGAAGAAATAGAAAATATGAACAGACCAATTACAAACTGTGAAATTGAAACTGTGATTAAAAATCTTCCACACACACACACAAAAAAAAAAGGTCAGGACCATATGGCTTCACAGGCAAATTCTATCAAACATTTAGATAAGAGCTAACACCTATCATTCTCAAACTCTTCCACAATGTAGCAGAGGCTCTGGAAAGGCTCAGGCCAAGGAATACTTCCTAGAACTTCTGCTGCCAGTGTCCTTGTCCTCACGGTGAGACAGAGCCACCCCCAGACTCTGCAGGAGATCTTCCAACACTAGCAGGGTGCTTCCGGGAAGATGGCAGGAGAGTAACACGCGGAGATCAACTTCCTCACCACAGATACACCAGAAGTACATCTACACGTGGAACAACTCCTACCAAACACCTACTGAACGCTGGCAGAAGACCTCAGACCTCTCAAAAGGCAAGAAACTCCAAACGTACCTGGGTAGGGCAAAAGAAAAAAGAATAAACAGAGACAAAAGGATAGGGATGGGACCTCCACCAGTGGGAGGGAGCCATGAAGGAGGAAAGGTTTCCACACACTAGGAAGCCCCTTCCTGGGCGGAGATTGCGTGTAGTGGAGGGGGAAGCTTCAGGGCCGTGGAGGAGAACGCAGCAACAAGGGTGCAGAGGGCAAAGCAGAGAGATTCCCACACAAAAGATTGGTGCTGACCGGCACTCACCAGCCCGAGAGGCTTGTCTGCTCACCCACCAGGGCGGGCGGGTCTGGGAGCTGAAGCTCAGGCTTTGGTTGGAGCACAGGGAGAGGACTGGGGTTGGCGGTGTGAACACAGCCTGCAGGGGGTTAGCGCACCACAGCTAGCTGGGAGGGAGTCCGGGGAAAAGCCTGGACCTGCCGAAGAGGCAAGAGACTTTTTCTTCCCTCTTTGTTTCCTGGTGCGTGAGGAGAGGGGATTAAGAGTGCTACTTAAAGGAACTCCAGAGACGGGCGTGAGCCGCGGCTAAAAGCACTGACCACAGAGATGAGCATAAGACTCTAAGGCTGTTGCTGCCTCCACCAAGAAGCCTGTGTGTGAGCACAGGTCACTCTCCACACCCTCATTCAGGGGAGACTGTGCAGCCCACCACTGCCAGGGTCCCGGGATCCGGGGACAATTTCCGTGGAAGAACACACAGCGTGCCTCAGGCTGGTGCAATGTCCCACCAGCCTCTGCCGCTGCAGGCTCGCCCTGCACTCTGTGTCCCTCCCTCCCCCCGACCTGAGTGAGCCAGAGTCCCCGAAGCAACTGCTCCTTTAACCCCGTCCTATCTGAACGAAGAACAGACACCCTCCAGCCACCTACACGCAGAGGCGGGGCCAAATCCAAAGCTGAGCCCCCGGAGCTGAGAGAACAAAGAAGAGAAAGGGAAATCTCTCCCAGCAGCCTCAGAAACAGTGGATTAAAGCTCCACAATCAACTCGAAGTACCCTGCATCTGTGGAATACATGAATAGACAACGAATCACCCCAAATTTAGGAGGTGGACTTTGAGAGCAAGATTGATTATTTTTTCCCCTTTTCCCCTTTTTGTGAGTATGTGTATGCTTCTGTGTGAGATTTTGTCTGTATAGCTTTGCTTCCACAATTTGTCCTAGGGTTCTATCCATCCATTTTTTTTCCCTTAATAATTATTTGTTATTTAAATAAGTTTATTTTACCTTACTTTATTTTATTTTACTTTATCTTTTTCTTTCTTTCTTTTCTTCCTTCCTTCCCTCCTTCCTTCCTTCCTCCCTGACTCCTTCCCTCCCTCCCTTATTTCTTCCTTTCTTTCTTTCTTTCTTTCTTTCTACTTCTACCAATTCTGTCTTTCTATTTTTTCTCCCCTTTATTCTGAGCTGTGTGGATGAAAGGCTCTTGCTGCTGCAACCAGGAGTCTGCGATACTATACATAGAGAATCCTAAAGATGCCACCAGAAAACTATTAGAGCTAATCAATGAATTTGGTAAAGTAACAGGATACAAAATTAATGCACAGAAATCTCTGGCATTCCTACACACTAATGTTGAGAAATCTGAAAGTGAAATCAAGAAAACTTTCTCATTTATCATTTCAACAAAAAGAATAAAATATCTAGGAATAAACCTACCTAAGGAGACAAAAAAACCTATATGCAGAAAATTATGACACTGATGAAAGAAATTAAAGATGATACTAATAGATGGAGAGATATACCATGTTCTTGGATTAGAAGAATCAACATTGTGAAAATGACTCTACTACCCAAAGCAATCTACAGATTCAATGCAATCCCTATTAAACTATCAACGGCATTTTTCATAGAACTAGAACAAAAATATTCACAATTTGTTTGGAAACATGAAGGACCCCACATAGCCAAAGCAATCTTCAGAATGAAAAACGGAGCTGGAGGAATCAGGCTCCCTGACTTCAGACTGTACTACAAAGCTACAGTAATTAAGACAGTATGGTACTGGCACAAAAACTGAAAGATAGATCAATGGAACAGGATAGAAACCCAGAGATAAACCCACGCACATATGGTCACTTTATCTTTGATAAAGGAGGCAGGAATATACAGTGGAGAAAGGACAGCCTCTTCAATAAGTGGTGCTGGGAAAACTGGACAGGTACATGTAAAAGTATGAGATTAGATCACTCCCTAACACCATACACAAAAATAAACTCAAAATGGATTAAAGACCTAAATGTAAGGCCAGAAACTATAAAACTCTTAGAGGAAAATATAGGCAGAACACTCTATGACATAAATCACAGCAAGATCTTTTTTGCCCCATGTCCTAGAGAAATGGAAATAAAAACGAAAATAAAAAAATGGGACCTAATGAAACTTCAAAGCTTTTGCACAGCAAAGGAAACCATAAACAAGATGAAAAGACAACCCTTAGAATGGGAGAAAATATTTACAAATTAAGCAACAGACAAAGGATTAATCTATAAAACATACAAGCAGCTCATGCAGCTCAATAACAAAAATAAATAAATAAATAAATAAATCCCAAAATGGGCAGAAGACCTAAATAGACCAAAGAAGATATACAGACTGCCAACAAATGCATGAAAGAATTCTCAACATCATTAATCATTAAAGAAATGCAAATCAAAACTACAATGAGATTTCATCTCACACAAGTCAGAATGGCCATCATCAAAATATCTAGAAACAATAAATGCTGGAGAGGGTGTGGAGAAAAGGGAACCCTCTTGCACTGCTGGTGGGAATGTGAATTGGTACAGCCACTATGGAGAACAGTATGGAGGTTCCTTAAAAATCTAAAAATAGAACTACCATATGACCCAGCAATCCCACTACTGGTCATATACCCTGAGAAAACCATAATTCAGAAACAGTCATGTACCAAAATGTTCATTGCAGCTCTATTTACAATAGCCCATAGATGGAAACAACATAAGTGCCCATCATCAGATGAATGGATAAGGAAGATGTGGCACATATATACAATGGAATATTACTCAGCCATAAAAAGAAAAGAAGTTGAGATATTTGTAGTGAGGTGGATGGACCTAGAGTCTGTCATACAGAGTGAACTAAGTCAGAAAGAGAAAGACAAATACCGTGTGCTAACACATATATATGGAAAATAAGAAAAAAAATGTCATGAAGAACCTAGGGGTAAGAGAGGAATAAAGAGACAGACCTACTAGAGAATGGACTTGAGGATATGCGGAGGGGGAAGTGTAAGCTGTGACAAAGCGAGAGAGAGTCATGGGCATATATACACTACCAAACATAAGGTAGATAGCTAGCGGGAAGCAGCCTCATAGCAGAGGGAGATCAGATCAGTGCTTTGTGTCCGCCTGGAGGGGTGGGTTAGGGAGGGTTGGAGGTAGGGAGACCCAAGAGGGAAGAGATATGGGAATATATGTATATGTATAACTGAATCACTTTGTTTTGAAGCAGAATCTAACACACCATTTTAAAGCAAGTATACTCCAATAAAGATGTTATATATATATATATATATATAGCAGAGGAAGGAACACTCCCAAACTCATTCTATGTAACCACCATCACCCTGATACCAAAACCAGACAAACATGTAACAAAGAAAGAAAACTACAGGCCAATATGTCTGATGAACATAGATGCAAAAATCATCAACAAAATACTAGCAAGCAGAATCCAACAGCACATTAAAAGGATCATACACCATGATCAATTTGGGTTTACCCCAGGAATGCAAGGATTCTTCAATATATGCAAATCAATCAATGTGATACACCCTATTAACAAATTAAAGGAGGAAAACCATAAGATCATCCCAATAGATGCAGAGAAAGCTTTTCACCTAATTCAACACCCACTTATGATCAAAACTCTGCAGAAGGCAGGCATAGAGGGAACTTTCCTCAACATAATAAAGACCATATATGACAAACCCACAACCAACATCATCCTCAATGGTGAAAAACTGAAACCATTTCCACTAAGATCAAGAATAAGACAAGGTGCCCACTCTCACCACTATTCTTCAACATAGTTTTGGAAGTTTTAGCCACAGCAATCAGAGAAGAGAAAGAAATAATAGGATCCAAATACGAAAAGAAGAAGTAAAGCTATCACTGTTTGCAGATGACATGATACTATACATAGAGAATCCTAAAGATGCAACCAGAAAACTGCTAGAGCTAATCAATGAATTTGGCAAAGTAGAAAGATACAAAATTAATTCACAGAAATTTCTTGCATTCATATACACTAATGATGAAATTTCTGAGAGTGAAACTAATAAAACACTCCCATTAACCATTGTAACAAAAAGAATAAAGTATCTAAGAATAAGACATTGATGAAAGAAATTAAAGATGATACAAATAGATGGAGAGATATACCATGTTCTTGGATTCGAAGATTCAACCTTGTGAAAATGACTGTACTACTGAAAGCAATCTACAGTTTCAATACAATCCCTATCAAACTACCACCGGCATTTTTCACAGAAATAGAACAAAAAAATTCACAATTTATATGGAAACACATAAGACCCCGAATAGCCAAAGCAATCTTGAGAAAGAAAAATGGAGCTAGGAGAATCAGGCTCCCTGACTTCAGACTATACTACTAAGCTACAGTAATCAAGACAGTATGGTACTCGCACAAAAACAGAAATATAGCTCAATGGAACAGGATAGAAAGCCCAGAGAAATACCCATGCACATATGGTCACTTTATCTTTGATAAAGGAGGCAAGAATATACAGTGGAGAAAAGACAGCCTCTTCAATAAGTGGTGCTTGGAAAACTGGAAAGCTACCTGTAAAAGAATGAAATTAGAACACTCTGTAACACCATACACAAAAATAAACTCAAATTGGATTAAAGACCTAAATGTAAGTCCAGGCACCATCAAACTCTTAGAGGAAAACAAAAACAGAACATTCTATGACATAAATCACAGCAAGATCCTTTTTGACCCACTTCCTAGAGAAATGGAAATAAAAACAAAAATAAACAAATGGAACCTAAGGAAACTTGAAAGCTTTTGCACAGCAAAGGAAACCATAAACAAGATGAAAAGACAACCCTTAGAATGGGAGAAAATATTTACAAATTAAGCAACGGACAAAGGATTAATCTATAAAACATACAAGCAGCTCATGAAGCTCAATATCAAAAAAACAAACAACCCAATCCAAAAATGGGCAGAAGACCTAATTAGACATTTCTCCAAAGAAGATATACCGATTGCTAACAAACACATGAACGAATGCTCAACATCATTAATCATTAGAGAAATGCAAATCAAAACTACAATGAGACTTCATCTCACACAAGTCAGAATGGCCATCATCAAAATATCTAGAAACAATAAATGCTGGAGAGGGTGTGGAGAAAAGGGAACCCTCTTTCACTGCTGGTGGGAATGTGAATTGGTACAGCCACTATGGAGAACAGTATGGAGGTTCCTTAAAAATCTAAAAATAGAACTACCATATGACCCAGCCATCCCACTATTGGGCATATACCCTTAGAAAACCATAATTCAAAAATAGTCATGTACCAAAATATTCATTACAGCTCTATTTACAATAGCCAGGACATGGAAGCAACCTATGTGCCATCAACAGATTAAAGGGTAAAGAAGTTATGGCACATATATTCAATGGAATATTACTCAGCCATAAAAAGGAACAAAACTGAGTTATTTGTAGTGAGGTGGATTGACCTAGAGACTGTCATACAGAGTGAAGTACGTCAGAAAGAGAAAAACAAATACAGTATGCTAACACATATATATGAAATCTAAAAAAAAAAAAAAGAAGATAAATGGTCAGAAGAATCTAGGGGCAACATATGAATAAAGATACAGACCTACTAGAGAAAGGACTTGAGGATACGGGGAGGGGGACGGGTAAGCTGGGATAAAGTGAGAGAGTGGCATGGACATATATACACTACAAAATATAAAATACATAGCTAGTGGGAAACAGCTGGATAGAAGAGGGAGATCAGCTCAGTGCTTTGTGATCATCTAGAGGGGTGGGATAGGGAGGGTGGGAGGGAGGGAGATGCAAGAGCGAAGAGACATGGTGACATATGTATATGTATAACTGATTCACTTTGTTGTAAAGCAGAAACTAATACACCATTGTAAGGCAATTATACGCTAGTAAAGATGTTAAAGAACAAAAGGAATACTTACATTAGAATAAAGTATTAGTTGTTTATCTGAACTACCAAAAAAAAAATTAGGATCCTCTTTCCTTTTCCATTCACCCCACAGCAATGACTACCTAGTAAGTCCAAACAAAAGGACAATTGTGATAAAAGGACACTCTTAATCATCTTATTTATGACAGATGTCTCCATTTAACACAAACTAGACCCAGGCTGACCATTACATGCCAGCTCATTTCTGTTTTAGGAAATATAGAATCTGTGTGTGTGTGTTCATGTTTACAAAATATATCATTTATACAAACGATTTTACATAATGATTTATATGTTTCAAAAAAAAGGTACAGTGAACATCCATGTGGCCAGTACCAATGTAGTTTAACACCATATTATTATTATTTAACAAAGGTTGCTTTTAAACCATCTTTCACAAAGAAGTCATTAATGAGAGCAGAGTTCCAGATGAAAAAAACGATCACGTTGCTGACACTCTGTGCATCCACAGAGTACTTAATCAGGACTGGAAATCAGTAACTCAGCAGCAATAAGCATCCATTCATCAACACGTATATAAGGAATGAGTGTTAAAAGTCTTGTATCATTTCCAGTATTGAGCTTTCCAGGGTGGTTAAGACATTCAGAAACCCATACTTGTGGCATCCATGGGTAGAATTTATGTAATAATGTGCTCTTGCAGAAACCAGTCAAGTCTTTTGCTTTCTCCAAGATTTTTTATTAATCTCAGTCAAATAATATTCTGTTAGGATTGAGCATGCATAGATAATATAAACATACATCTTTGAAACAATGAAATTTCACTTCACCTCTCTCCTTGCCAAGGTGTTTGAACAAGCAAAGAATATATTTTATAACTTTAATTTCATTGGGGAGGTAGTGAAATAATTGGGTTCATAGAATTGTTCTGCCCTGAAAAAACTTCAACCTTATTTGACATTAAGGATAACAAAATTGAAGCAACAAATAGAAACCCCGCTACATTGACTTTGCTCTAGTAACAACTATAATAAATCACCAGAAAATTAAACACTTCCTTCATAAGGACATAGCAGTATAGAATGCACTAGGAAAAAAGCTTTTTTTTTTTCTCTTCCAAATAGTATTTAGCAGTAGAATCATTTCACCAAGTGAAAATGAAAATAGAAGTCGAGTTTTTAAGACAAAATCATGGTTGCTCATTTGAGGTGGAAAAATGAATCAGGAACCTCAGTAGGTCATCCAACATTTCTATAGCCTGGAATGTTGTATCTCAGGGAAACCTCTAGGGCTACACTTTCGTTAAAATGTCTGTATTAGATCACTGACAATTCCATTTGTGTTTAACTGTAGCTATAGGAAAACTTGCCTTTATTTAACCACATCAAGCTCTGTAACTTCTTATGCATCATTTACATCCAGTTTTTTGCTATGTTATGTCTTCACTCTGAATTACATGGATTTCTAATGAATTTCTAAGGGAACAAACAAGTTTCTGGATTAGACACAGTATTTAGGAGAGGTTGTCTGGTATTATGAAATCACATCATAGAGACAGCTACATCTTCTGCCTTCATGTAACACTAACTGGAAATTAGACAACAAGAGAACAACGTGAGGAATCAAATGTTATTTGAAGAAACAAAAATGTTGAGAAGAGCAGCCACATAACACAGGGAGATCAGCTCAGTGCTTTGTGGCCACCTAGAGGAGTGGGATAGGGAGGGTGGGAGGGAGACACAAAAGGGCAGAGATATGGGGATATATGCATATATATAGCTGATCCACTTTGTTATACAGAAGAAACTAACACACAATTGTAAAGCAATTATACTGCAATAAGATGTTAAAAAAAAAGAGTTACTTAATAAAAGGAGAATACAATTGTAATTTAATGTTTGCAGTCTTGTCCTTCAGCTTTCTCTAACACTTAGAAATGGAGGAGGTCTCTTCATTAATTTGTCTCCAGTCTGGTTGCCTCCCGCAAGGGGGTTGGGGAGAAGCAACTTCTGACAAGTTAGAGGTAAGAGGCTCCTTCCCCAGATCCAACTCACTGAGACACGAATGAGACACTCAGTTCCCCAGCCACCAACTTCTGGATGCAACGGCGCACTGTGCATAAGGAGCAGAGAACATTTTCTTTAATCACTCCTTATCAAACTGAAGCCCAGTTTATTGGCAGGTCTATCAGGGGTGATTTGGTAACCTGTCTCCCCTCTTAGAATAGTGAGTGGACATCAAACCACACTGTGTACTTTATAGGAACCGAATGTGGCAGCAACTACACTAACGGGGTAAATTTCCAAACGTGACTCTAAGCCTTCCAGTTAAGAGAGCATAGGTGTTATTTCTCTCCAGCTT
Source organism: Delphinus delphis (assembly GCF_949987515.2). NCBI lineage: Eukaryota > Metazoa > Chordata > Mammalia > Artiodactyla > Delphinidae > Delphinus > Delphinus delphis. The sequence continues at coordinate 53,239,218 of NC_082695.1, forward strand.
AAGGAAGAGATATCCCAATCGTACTCTATAAAGTGTGTCAACTTGAGGTCCACACCTTGTTCCTTAATTCTGGTTCTTATTGGGAAAACCCCGATAATTACCTCCCAAAGAGAAGGGAGCATAAGAACATGGATGGATATATACGCACTCTTCATCATGGAAGAAACTTTTTAAAATCTCATCTTATTGTGGAATGACTACTTCATCATTTATTTATTTATTTATTTATTTATATTTAACATGCTGACAGCCAGCGAGATCCCATCCATTTCTTCAAAAGTCTGCTGTGCGCGAGTTTCACGTCCTCGCCGCCGCCTGGGCTAGAACTTCTCCGGAAAAGCCTCCATTTCGTCCTTGATCCTGTTTTCTACCAGTGACGCGAAGCTGCTTGTCGGTGTTTGGAAGGCTATAGCTGACAAACACCTGCTTGCTGGTCTTCCTGGCTAAGCGCTGGGTGAGGCCGGTGGACGTCGTGTCAGACGTGCCTCCGAGGAGGGCTGTGGACACGGGGATGGGGTCGTAGCGGGTGCACATGACCATGGCAAGGTTGCGCAGGTGTGGCGTGTTACCCACCCACAGGAAGGGCGAGTGCGTCAGCAGCAGCATCTTTAGATGGTGAGTCTCTATGTCAAAAGGTATGTGTGTGAATCCTGTCACGGTGCCCACTCTTCACATTTCTCTGTGGGCATGCACAGTGTTTCCCACGGTGTCTTATGACAGAATTTGTGACAGTGGGAGCAGTGGCAGCAAGAGTGCAAGGATCAGCATACGACTGTCAGTGCTAAGGGAGCCAGCAGTATGGAACCCAGTGTTAGAGCAGAAACGTCTGGCATGAAATGTCAACCAGTTATCAGAGTAGGCGGACCATAAAGCAGAAGTTTCCTTGTAATGCCCATTTGCATAAAGGGTTAACACAGGTAGAGCTATAGAAAAATTTACTTCAGTCCCCAGAAACAGAAAAAAAAAATTCTCTATATTTTTTTCCCCATAAAATGATGCCTCATATGAATTTTCTTGACTCTAAATGTGTAGTGCTCTCCATGCCCAAATCCTCATGAGAATGATTGGGGAAGAGGAAATGTTAGCTACAAACTTCTACTTCAAGGAGCAGCTTCCCTTGGAACTAGATTGCTGTTATTAATGCTGATGATTTTCGTTTACAATACAGTGTTGGACTGTAATTATTTCCTGATATGAATTGCTTACTCACTTCTTCCTCCCAATTAGTTGACCTATTGCTTCCTACATATTTTTGTTATTACTTCAGTATTCTGGATAAATAGCTTGCTTGTGGATAGAAGTGTTCTTTAGCAGTTCTGATAGATTTTTTTCTTTCTCTTATAAATTGCTCAGTAAAATTCAGGAACATAAAAAGGGCACCAGAAGTTATTACGTGTGATATTTTCTCAAACTAATATATATATATATATTTTGTGGTATGCGGGCCTCTCACTGCTGTGGCCTCTCCCGTTGCAGAGCACAGGCTCTGGATGCACAGGCTCAGCGGCCATGGCTCACGGGCCCAGCCGCTCCGCGGCATGTGGGATCTTCCTGGACCGGGGCACGAACCCAATTCCCCTGCATCAGCAGGCGGACTCTCAACCACTAGGCCACCAGGGAAGCCCTCAAACTATATTTGATTGCCTAGAGGTTCACATTAAGATAAAGGTTTTGTACTAGCTTAATAAACAGCAAGCTTGATTGCTTGCTGTTTTGAGAAACTGGATGAGTGCATGCTCAGTGGCTTAATATGGAATCTGTTATTGGTAAGACAGTGAGGGTAACCATCCTGTACTCTCCCTAGGTGATTATTGGTGCATTCCTTAAAATTAGGGAAATATGTTTTCAGAGTTCCCTTTTCTAGCTTCTACATGTACACCTGTAGGGCGCATGGGTAGAGAGAGACATGCTAAAACAATGAGGCCACAAATGTCCATCAGCCAAGCTATAAAGCATAAGTAATGAGCCTTTACCAACACACCTGCTGTTTGCTCCATTTTTTGCCAGTCTCTGTGTAAACAGTTGAAGAAAGATACAAAATCCTATCAAAGAGGAGATATCACAGTATATGACAGGATGCTATAAAACAATATAGGGCATTGTAATTTAGAACCAGGCTGAGTGTTTCATATTTAAAGTGCTAAGTTAGTTTGGACAAGCACAAAGGAAGAAAAAAGGAAGTCTTCCTGGAGGAGAGTGTCCATGAAAGATGGGTAGAATTTAGTTACACAAAGGAGAAAGGAAAGTCAATGCAAGCTGGCAGGAAAGCATGAGTGAACCTGTACCACCTACTTCTGACTGATGGCACTGCCATAATTAAATCATATCTCCATTACTTTCTCCTTGTTCTTACTTCAACTCCTCCTTTTGCTAGGTGAGTGAACAGGTTTCTATTTGCTGAATTCGTTCTATGTAATAATAAAATAATCTTGACCCTTAATGTGAACTTAAGAAAAAAGAAATTGATTTTTAGCTTCTGAAATCTCGATTAATTGATACCACTTACAACTACCTGGCAGTCTGAGATTTAAAAAGCCCTCAGGCAAAAATGTGCAGGAACATTAGAAGGTGGCATTGCATCCATTCCTCCATCTCTTTCTTTCTTGAGAAAGAGACGGAGGAATAATCTTTCTCCTTGACCCACCCACCCACCCAATTCTACCACTTGTCAAAATCAATCAATGATTTCTTGAATTGTGCATTAATAGAGAAGGAGAAAATAAAAACTCAAAAGGCAGGAAATAAGTCAGGGTATCATTGAAGACCTGAGCTAAGAATAAACAAACAAATCATGAAAACAAACAAACAATAAACAGACAAATAAAAGAACAGAAACCATGGAGTAGACTGTGAAATTAAGTTTATCCTAATTATTTTTTTTTAGGTTTTGATCATAGTTACAGGTGGAAATAAAACTCTTATTGGAAAGAAGATGGAGCATGGTTTTGTATCTGACAGATTGCAGTGCATACAAACTCTCACATACTTGCTACTATTTACTCATGCATATGTGCTATCATTCATTCAAGAAAATTTTATTGAATATTGACTACGCATTAGCTAATGTTCAGATATATTTGGAATATAAAAATAAATCTGGCAGAGATATTATGTAACAAAGAGATTATAACTGCAGTGCATCTTTTAAGATCTAAGAAAATCATGGGTACAGGGATACAGAGAGAGCATAAAGAAAACAGTGACACATCCTACTACAGTTTACAGGAAGTTAATGACTGTGCAGGTCCTAGAAACTTTAGGGTGTTCAAATGAGTAGGCTTTCAACAGAATGGGAGAAGGTAGGAGAAAAGGACTACAAAATAAATCTCACATAGGATATATCATGAACAGAGGCAAAGAAGCCTGAAACAGAAAAAATGTACTGGGAACAATGCAAGTGATCAGGATGGCTGAGCTCTGTGTTGTGCTCCAACTTACAAAATCAAGTCGAAGCAGATAATTAAAGGCAGTTAATATCACACTAAAAAAGCCAGTTATTTTCAAACCATTTCAGAATAATTATTTGATGAGTTCCAGTGAATAAAAGAGATAATGGAAAACATAACAGGGCTTAGGCTGGAGAAGTATAAGAAGACCCTTCTCTACTCATCCCTGTGTTCCCTGCCTCATGGCTGCTGTAGAAGTATTAGTATGTTTTAAGAATAACAGATTTACACCCATTTATCTATAGGTTTATCTTTCTGTCTGTCCATTCACCTTTCTATTATTATGTTTTTTGAAAGGTCTTTATATTTTTAAACAATGATAATTTTCTAATAATAATGCTTAACATTGGCAAATTTTCCCTCTGTGCAGATGCAGAAAAAGGGACTAGATTTAGCCTAATACATGAAACAACCAAAAAAAAAAAAAAAAGAAAAGACAAAATATATGCAACAACAGTGTTCAAGCCACTGGACGTTAGGCAACAAAGAATAGTGATCCCTGAACACTGGGAACAAAGAAGTGAGCCCTACAATCATCCTACCTTACTGACTTTAGAGAGTTTTCAAGCCATGACACTAGGGAAAGAGTAATGAAGCAGATCCCAGAAACAATTCTGAGATATGCAGAGAGAATTGAGAACCTGGGGAGGCCAATGTAGCTAAATTCATAGAAGAGAGTGCTGGAAAGGACATAGTTCAGAGAGAATCCTAGAGGTCTGTAAGGGATTGCCCACAAGTGGTCAGCTAAGTACTGACAAGTAAATGCATGTGGGGAAACTGCTTGAGACAAGGGGAATAATCATCCGAAAGAATCAGAGAGCCTAGCTAGCACTTACATAGGACAGAGAATAGTCTATCTCCACTGATTAAACTGAAAAACTCTTAATTCATTGGATATATTAAGGAAAATACTCATAATGTGCTTGGCTCACTACTCTAGACTCACCTAAAAACCCACTGAAACAAGAACTGAAGGGATCAAAATGTTTTGAGTGATATAATTTAATCCCAGATCAAAATTCAAGTATTTATAGAAATATATAATGTCCAGCACCTAACAAGATAAGATTCACAATGTCTGGTAGACAACCAAAACTACCTAGGCATGCAAAGGGGCATGACTATAGAACATATGATGAGAAAAATCAATCAACTAAAATCAACCCAGAACTGACATAAATATAATAATTAGCAGACATTAAGATAATTATATTCAAAAGTTAAAGACATGGATGATATTACAAAATGTTCCAAATAAAATTTCTGTACATTAAGACTTCAATATCTGAGATGGAAACTGCAGTGGATGGGTCTTATGGGCTATTACATAGGAAAAATATTGTGAACAGCTGTGGAAAATATCCAAAATGAAACATAAAAAAATAATTTAAAAAATGCAGACAGTTTATCATGTCTAATAGAAGTCCTCAAAGAAGAGGAAAAATAGAGGGAACAGAAAAAGCAGTTTCTGAGAAAATAATAGTAAAAAATTTCCAGAGCTGATAAAAAGTATTAACCCAAAGATCCAAAAAGCTCAAAAAATCCCAAGCAAAAGAAGCATGAAGAAAATGACACCAAAGCACATTATAATCAAATTGTTCAAAATCAGGAATGAAGATAAAATCTTTAGCCAGAAGAAGAAGACATGTTGCATATGGAATAGTAAATATAAGGATGACACAGATGTCTCATCAAAAACAATACAGTGGAAGAGACCTTGGAGAAAAACATTAAATCATGAAAAGAAAAAATAAATCAACCTTGAATTCTATACCAAGTGAAAAATATCTTCCAAAACTGAAGGTGAAATAAAGCCTTTTTAAGATATGCAAATGCTTAAACAATTCATCAACACGAGACCCATATTACAAAACATGTTAAAGGAAGTCCTTCAAGAAGGCTGAAAATAATACTACAAGGAAATATAGATCTGTACAAAAATTAAAAGCACCTGAAATAATAACTACATATTAATCATAATTTTCCTTTTATTTAAGTCTTTAAAAATAATTGACTTCTGTGGATATAGATGGCATTACTTTTTTAGAAAGCAGTTTAGCAGTTTCTTAAAAAGTAAAACATATATCTATTATACGATCCTGACATTCCACTCCCAAGTATTTACCTAAGAGAAAATAAAGCTTATGCGCTACCCTGTACACAAACATTTGTACACTAGCACTCAGAACAGTTTTCTTTATAATATCTAAAACCTGGAAACAACCCAAATGACCTTCAACAAAAGAATGAATAAACAATTTGTGGAGTACATAGAATACTACTTAGCAAAAAAAATGAATGAACTAAAAATGAATGAACACAGTAACATGGAAGAATCTTAAAATAATTACCCTGAATGAAATAAGCCAGACCAAAAAAAACCAAGAGTGCATTATGTGTGCTTCCATTTATAGAAAACTCTAGAAAATACAAACTAATCTATGGTGACAGAATGCAGATTAGTGGCTGCCTGGGGAGGTGTGTGGAGGGAAAGACAAGAAAGAGGAATTACAAAGGGGCACAAGGAGACCTTGGGATGTGATAAATATGTTCACTACCTTGATAGAGTTGATGGATTCATGGGTGTATATGTCAAAACATATCAAATTGTACTTTTAAAATACATACAGTTGATTTTATGTCAATTATAATTCAATAAACTGTTAAAAATAATACCTGAATGTGACTTTTTACTTAATTATTCAAAAGTGCTTTCATATACAGTATCTTATCTAATCATTTCATGGACTTTTGATAGCATTTAGAATTGTTACTATTATTTTGGCTTTACAAAAAAGGAAACAAAGTCAGAATGGTATTAGTTGACAAAGACCACATAGCCTGCAAGTACCAGGCAGAGAAAGATCCTCACATCCTGACCTCTGGTGTTCACCATTATGTTTCTAGTCCAGTTTCAGCCTGAAGTGCCCTCAGAAAACCCAGTCCAGTGAGCTGGTGTTACTGGTCTTTTCTCACATCTGTCTTTCTGTACAGTTTGGGAAGATTAGCAAACTACATCAGATTAATTCCAAATTGCATATGCTACGTAACTTTAACAGAATTTGTCTTTTTTGCTGCTGCATATTTTCATGATATTTGTACCAGGCCAAATATCTAGGGTTTGTTAAGAGATGGCATCTGGCTTGAGTTTCCTCAGATCTCCCCAGGCCTCTAAACTTACAGCTCTTGTCAATGCTTTTCATTTAACAATGAATTATCTATTTCCCCCGATGCATCTCATGTCACCACTTTTATGATTATGTTACTCCTTTTGTTTGTTTTGATTTTTTAATGCCCTATATCATAAACTCAGTTTTACATTCCTTGAACATAGAGATAGTGGATATGTTGGTTTTCTTCCCTGCAAAATATGTCAATGGGCCCCAATGCATTTGTTTACTTTTAATATATAAACAAATAATTTTTGTTGATGTGGACACTGATTTTTTTTAGTTTCTATGCAGATATTTCATGAACCTTTTTTATATTCTTCCATTTTTTCCTTGCCTCATTCCTGCCCTATAAATTCCCAAGCTTCTACTTACTCTTCACACAAAATAATTAATATTTTCAGTTGTAAGTTTAATTTTTATCTCATGCTCCATTTTTTTAAATTAGAAATTTAAAGGAAACTCACAAAAATAAGAGCAAGATGAAATAATTTCCTGTAATAAGGTTAAACTGATATCTATAAGAAAGGGATAAGAAGGGAATAAATACACTGACCAATTCTAATCAAAACAAGGATAATGGAAATTAAGTTTGTAGAGGTTATTATGAGGGAAAAAAAAAAACTGGAAATTTTTGTCCACCCAGTTTTGGTCCTCCTACTAAATAACTTTTATCTTTATCTGGAATTTCGGAATGTCTTCCAAAATATTTACCATGAGGAAATGGAAGGGTTTGTTTAGGTTAAGTTTTCAAAATGGGTAGTTGATAGCATGGGCAATAGCACAAGCAAATCAGAATGATTGGTTCACTAATCAAGATGATCAACTAGGAGTCAAGATTAGGAGGTATGAGCAAAACCCCTTTCTCACGTCATTAAATCCTGGGCCAGCAGTGGGGAGAGGCCATGTCAGTCTCCCTCTGCCTTCATTAACCCTTTCACACTTAGGAACTGAGCTCCATTGCTCGTCTCTTAGGTCAAGTCCTTTAGAGAAAGTGCTATGAAGGAACAACGCAGATTTTTAATTTATGTATTATTCATTGTTATCATTATTAGCTCTCATAATTCCAGGCACACTGCTCATGCGGCTCTTTTTTTTGGCTTAAGTCATATAAAACTCAGCTGACAAAACTAGTAGGCATACCATGGGGAATTTTGGGAATCTGGTTTGGCTGATTATAGCTGCCTCCAATTCTACTTCCAGTGATTTTGTGTACATATAACTCTGCAATTAAAAAAACAAAAGTTTCCAAAACAGTGAAGAGTATCAAAGAAATAGCTTGACAATGATGAGTGCTCTCCTTCGAAGACTGATATCTGGGCAGGGCCAGCTTCATAAGCAGCAATAATACCCACCCTTCATCGAGCCTGTAGTGCAGTGGAGACAGGGGTGGTGGCCAATGTATAGTAGGATGGTAGACCATTTCTTTTTTCTTATGACATCTCAAGCAGTCAGCTATTTATGGTATAAAATCATCTCTTCCTTTGATATCCTAAATGTCATTGATACTGATCCATTGGTTGAATTAGCCCTATCCTCATAAAAAATACAAATATTTAAGTAAGAGGTTACATTCCAGCCTCTGGCCCCTTATTGTAAGTGTTCATCAGATTATTTCCTCCAAATCAACTGGAAAGGGAATGGATTGAGAGCATAGCTTGGGAATAAAGGAATTGACAGCCAAGGGATCCAGAAGAACTGGCCTGGCTGCAAGTGTGATGCTAGCCACTCACTGCTCTATGTTCCCATCTCCAGGAGTCCTACTGGGATTCTTATAGATTTTGGAGCTGATCTGTCAGGCTACGGAGAGAAGCTAGTTTCTACACAATAATGTAAACTTAACCTTATGGTTATTTCTTTCTCTGCCATCAGCACATGCCAAAACTCTAGGAAGAACTATTTCCAGGGTACTATTAAATGGGAAAAATTGTCCCTCAGGCCTTCTGTTTTAGAAGATGGAGAAAGAAGGTTATACCTATTTATAGAACTTCATGTCTATTTTATCCCTTTCAACCACACAACAACCTTGTAAAGAGAATATTATTGAACTGTTTTTCTATGTGAAGTGTATGGGAGGTAAAATTTTTTGGACCCTCTTAGGGTCCGTGGCTGAGTCTGAAAATGAAACTGATGAAAACAATTTAACAGGAGAAAAGATACAATGGTATTTAATGTAAGTTTTACATAACACAGCTGATTTTAGAAGGAAATGAAGACCCAAATAAACAGACCTGACTATTTTATGAAAAGTGGGCAGTAGTGGAAGAACGTGACAGGTTAAGGAGTATGAGGTAATTGTAGTAAACTGTAGTAAACTTGTAGCAAGACCTGTTTGTTAGAATTCTCCTTGGTGTCTCTTTGTTTTCAGAGATAAGGATGCTCTTTCCTCTGGGTACAGAGAAGACACCTCCCACAGGAGTGTTCTATGACTTGTTCCACGGGAGAACAGCAATTGGGTGGGAGAGTGAAGGACAGGGAGATAATCAGAGTGGTGTTCTTGTATCTGCTGTTTTCTCAAAAGTTTTCAGCTTCAATATGCCAGGAGCCATATTTTGAGGTAACATATCCTAAACCCCATCAGAAGAAACAGAGACTCAGAAAGTTTAATGGTCCATTTATGCATTCATTAGACAAACATTTTTTGTGTCCTTACTAAGTCCCAGGCACTGTTAAATGTGATGGGGATACACCAGTGGGGAAAAAAAATAAAAAGAAAAATATTAAATTCTGTGTTGTAAGCAGCTTGCAATATCATGGAGAAAGCCTCCAATTACAGTGGGTGGCAGAGATATGCTTTCAGCACAGTTCTGTACCCCATGTTTTCCCGTTATATACGGTTACCAACCAGCGAGGTTAAGTCAGGAAGTTCATTTACTATAAAGGCTCAGGGTCTTTCTACAAAAATGGCCCAAAGGTCCATAATTCTAGTAATGCAGGATGAGGAGGAACTACATCCATCTGTTTTCTCTGGCTCTGTAGGTCTCTTTCCTTCAGCCTGGGTTTCCTCTGGAAGATGATAGTTCTAGATATTCAGGCTAACTTGTAACACCTTAAGTGCAGGGGGCTGCAAGGTCAAAAAGCATATGTTGATGGTCCAGGTCCTACAGTTTTTTGGGGCTGATGAGAGGACTCTGCTTTGGAAGGGTCTGGTTTCCCCAACTCAAAGGATGCCCCAGCCTTGAACTTCATTATGGCTGATGTGTTGCAGAGACTGTATTTTCCTCTGCTTCTGATCAGCAGAACTGTATGTCATCCTGCATGACTGCCATACCAGGGAAAGGGAAAACTGTGTCCTGCCCCTTTGTAAGGCTTTCTTGAGGACCTTCCAAAGCCCAGATTTTTCTCTGAATTGAGGTGAAGCAGAATGGGGATTGCTAGTAAATCAGGGAGGGGTGGGAGCCTTGGAGCTGAATATCCATGAGACTGCTGGCGGGATTTACAGACACAGGTGTGCCCACACTCACTCACACCTACACACACACACACACACACACACACACACACACACACACATACTCACACACACAACCCCAGGTGGAGCAAGGAATTAGTCAGCAGAGGCCTGACAAAGTACTTCCTACACATGCTGCTCTGTCAGGCGGCACAGCTTCTTGGGCTTCAGAGGTAATTACATGGATTTTCTGTCTTGTACTTGCAAAAACACAGCCCAGCACAGCACTGCCGCTGCTGGCTCATCACTGACGAGGCCTTCGGCACTGGCAGGCAGCAGGCTGCAGGAGAATGTTTACATGCTCTCTTTTAAGAATTCAAACCCCAAGAAACTACAGGAGGTACCAGTGGAAGGAAGAGGGATGAGAGTCAACATGGGGGAGAAGGGTGTGAAGTTTCTCTTGGATAACCAAGCAAGACATTCCAGAGGAAGTGGGGGTACACAAAATTGAGGAAATTGCTGCAGAGAAGGCTGCAATCATGCTTGTATTGATGAGTTTTACTTTCTTTCCCTTCATCCATCAGCATAATCAGTTGGCCAGTAATAATCATTTTGCTTTCAAAGGATCCATCCATCAGTCAACACTTATTAGACCCTGCATACCCCAAATTCCAGGCCAGACACTCTGTGTTTCCCTGGGGTGGGTATCAGGCATAAATCACAGCCTCTGTGCACAAGGAGCTTACATGTGAAGTGGGAAGACAGTCACTCATTTCAGGAAAACTGAAGAGAAGGTGGCTAGTGATTTGTGAGCAATTGGGTATGGAGTGCAGACCTGATATCAAGTCTCTACCCACAATTTGGGGATGTTTCCTTTTCTAGTCTTTATCTTAACATGGATTATAACCAATAAATGGAGTCAAGAAACAGAGATAAATAGAAGACAAATGTACTGGGGTATTTCACATTTTCATGAGTAAAAAGGAAGAAGGTGTAGACCGCAGTAAGGAGAAAAACATCCTGGGGACCTATTGTGTGCCTGAGAGGTGGCCAGTGTAATGCCATGAGGAGTGTTGGAACCAGTGTTCAGTCTTCCATATGCACCTTCCATGTATATTGCATGGGGGGCTGATGCATAAGCTCTGTGAATGGAAAACTGCAGGTCTGAAGCAGACCCATCTTCAGGCTGCAGAAATGACCCTGGCTGTTATATCAGGACAATGTCATAGCTACCCATGTTGACCGTGCATGGGTTTCTGAATTTCCTATTTCTATTGATTAAGTTTGAGGGCTTCTATGTATCTGCACTGATAGAATGCTGACCCAGACCCTGTGGGGACCTTGAAATCATTCATAGCATAAAGAATTAAAGACACAGACATAGAGAACAAATATATGGATACCAAGGGAGAAGGGGGGTGTGAGAGGAATTGGGAGATTGGGATTGACACATATACACTATTGATACTATGTATAAAATAGACAACTAATGAGAACATACTGTAGAGCACAGGGAACTCTACTTAATGCACTGTGGTTACCTGAATGGGAAGGAAATCCAAAAGAGTGGGGATATATATATGTATAGCGGATTCATTTTGCTGTACAGTAGAAACTAACACACATTGTAAAGCAACTATACTCCAATAAAAGTTAATTATAAAAGTTAATTAAAAAAGAATTAGAAAGAGGCCTGGACTAAAGGATGGGTTTATGATTTTGCTAGTAATTGGCTCTGTGATCTTGAACATAGCTGAAGTTCTTTTATATCCTCAAATCATTGCACATTCTTAGGCCCACTTCAGGTGTCCACCATGGTTGGTGGTTTCCTCCAGCATTAACAGCCAGTCAGTCTCCTGCATTTCCAAGTGGATCTGGATCTTCACTCTGGATCTTCACTCAAAATATTCTCTGTCTCAAATGCTTCCCTCTCAGTCTATCAAAACCTGGACATCTTTCTGGGCATGACTTAAGGCCACTCCCTAACTGCAGCCTCCCCATCCCTTCAAGTCTGCATTTCCCTTCCTCCTCTGAAACCATAGAGCAATGCATTAGTCCAAGTAGTTAAGCCCTAGAGGCCACATGATGTTATTCTTTAATAGTTGTATTTGTGTTTTCCCTCCATGCTTCTAATAATACATGGCACATTAAGGCACTGGATAGATATTGACAAAATTGTTACTGGTATTTTTTATTACACTTCTCAGGGGGCTTAACATGATTAGGAAAAGCAACCAGATTCAGATTAGGTGATGTTTGTCCTGAACCATGAAAAAAAAAAAAAAAGACAAGAGTTAATAAGGATACTTGTTAAATGATTCGTCTCCAACCAGGCCTAACAAGTTCAGACTTCCTTTCCATTCTGTTTCTCTGCTGATTATCTTGTCTTTCTCCTTAGGGATTTCTCAGCTTTATCAGTTATATAAATAAAAAAAAAAAAGATTGAACCTCAAGGTTCATCAAAAGATAGATATATTTTCTACCTTTTGATAGATACCTTCTATCTATCTACCCTTGCAAACTGATTCCTAGGAAACAGACTACTAACTATTTCAGTTTATCAAATGTTATGGCTCATGATTACTTCATGAGGTAGATTCTATTTTACTCCCATTTTAAGGATTACAGAACTGAAGCTCAGGGAGATTAGGTAATAGGTTCAAGGTCATATAGCTAGTAGGGTATGCTGAATTCAAATCTAGGTCTGTCTGATTTCAGATTCTTTTCATCACTCAAACTTCATAAATTTAATAAATGTAAAAAGCAGTGTTAATTCCTGAAATGTGCAAAAATATGAGTAAAGGAATTAGTGGTTCAGAGTTTAGAAAATGGATTGAAGTAGAAAGAATGATTTGGGTGATTGGAGAAGGCTTTTGCAGAAGTTAGATGTAGGTTTCTATACTACCTAAACAATTCTATAAGCAGTGTATTTTTGTAATATAATGATGTTTTCTATATTTAAGGTAAAAAGGAAAAGTCCCTCATGTTAAAAACAACAGAAAAGAAGCAGCAGAAAGTTTCAAGTGGACATAGTGAATGTAAAGTTTTACAAAGAGGAAAAGATTCCCTCTGGGTTCTGTGATCATTCTTCCTACTCACTAGAGTCCCATTTATAGTACTGAAGTAACCTTAAATAGACTGCAATAGTAAATGACTCTGCTACAGAACAACAATTTACAGGTGTGTTCATTGCTTGCAATAGTAGTGTTCTAAGCAATGGTCGTGTTTCAGATTCTCTCTCTCCCTCTCCCTCTCCCTCTCTCTCTGTCTCTTTCTGTTTATAAGAATTTCTCTGTAAAGTTGGTAACTAAAACACAAACATTTATTTCTCCTCTTTGTTGAAACCCCATTAAAATGACAATTCAAGAATAAAGAACAAGCCCACAAAAACAAAGAAAATTAGATGGGAGAAAACATCAGACTAGAACTGTCAACAAAATTTTTGAATAAACAGATTGATGGATAATAGCTGATTTAATAGATTAGAGAATGAGTAAGCCTGATTGTTCGTATAGGAAAAAAAACATAGAAGTTTGATTCACTCTGCAAAGCCAGTTAGAAACTGGGGGTACCAGATACTTTTGAGGTTGAGGGTTTCAGGCTGGATTTGAAAATCGAGTGGATTTTTTGGAATTTATAAAATGAATAGTTAGAAACCAAGGTTCCATTTCAAAATCCATGCTGTCAAGAAAATTCCCTTCCTCCACCCAGAAGAATAAAGATGCACAACAATATCCTTGACCCAGAGATCACAAATCTGAAAGATATGATAGCAGTCTATCCTGAAAATGAATTTTTTTTTTAATCTCAGAAGTACTGTGGTATTTCCCACTTCTACAGCTCTCTTCCCTTAACAATCTTCCCAAATTGTCTAAGCCAGGCTTCTAGCCCATAGACAGAAAACTGGAATGTTATTCTTAAAAAAGAATGTTATTCTAAAGGAATATTATTATAAAGAGACTCTCCAGCCCAGGAGAAAACATTTACAGATACTGATAAGGACAAAGAGAATGAGACAACAAGCTCCCCATCATATCACACTGTGGTGATGTCCACTATGCAACAAGTCCTGCTTATGTCACAGATAGTTCTGGTCAGCTTATTTTTGCCTCACTCTTGAGTATAGATATCCAAGTTTCACCATTTACTTGTTTTATTTTGTTTATAAGTAAAATATCTTACATGAAATATGAGGACAAAAAGAGAAAACAAACAACGTGACAAACTAAATGAGATAGAGACAAAGTAGGAATAAGCTGAAAACTTCAATAAAACTATAACTGAGTCTTCCAGGAAGCATCATTTATTTATTCATTCAACAAATATTTATTAAGCAGAGCATAAAACATCTATGCTGGTCACTGTTCTCGGTACTTGATATATGTGTAGAATAGCTCTTGCCTTTTTGTACCTTATATTTGGTGGATGAGAGACAATATTTCACCCATGAAAACCTGAATAGAATATTATAAACAGAATTATTTAGAAAATGTTTAAACGTTTTAAAAAATGCATAGGTTATTATACAATAAAAATAAATAGAAGAGTTGGAACTGAAATTTAAAATAATTTCTTAGACACTTAAAATTATAAAGAGATAGAAAATATAGAAGAAAATATAAAATAATTAAGTACTTAAACCAGAAAGCCCAATATTCGGTGGAAATACAGAAAGAGAGAAAAGAGTAAAGAAATAATAGGTGTGAAAGAGGAGTTATCAAAATGATAATAAATTAAAATGTACCAGAGTGGAGGGACATGTTTCCAGATTGGAAGGAGTCATTAAATCCAAGCCAGGGCACATCTTAATGAATTTTCTGAATACTGGTGATTTGTCCCACACAAAGGATCAGGGATTAGAAGGTATGAGATTTTGCATTTGCAACATCAGAATTAGGAAGACAAGGAGATAAGCTTTCAAAAGTCTGAGGGAAAACTATGAATAATTGGAATTTACTCTTGGCCAAGCAATCCATCAAAACTGAGGATTGGGGCTTCCCTGGTGGCGCAGTGGTTGAGAGTCCGCCTGCCGATGCAGGGGACACGGGTTCGTGCCCCGGTCTGGGAAGATCCCACATGCCGCAGAGCGGCTGGGCCCGTGAGCCATGGCCGCTGAGCCTGCGTGTCCGGAGCCTTGTGCTCCGCAACCGGAGAGGCCACAGCAGTGAGAGGTCCACGTACCGCAAAAAAAAAAAAACAAAAAAACTGAGGATTGAATGAAGATTCAAATGTGAAGGACCTCAAGTAATTTATTTCCCATGCACCCTTTCCCAAGAGGCAACTGAATTATGTGATCATTCAAAATAAATAAATAAAAACAGATGGAGGAAGATTTGAGGACTGTTAAAAATAGGCAATTAACAATCTAAAAATATTTTTAAAAATTTAATTATAAAATAATGGAATGCATTTATTCTATAAGACATGTCTCAGGGAAAACCATGGTTTTCATATTATAAATACTCTAAGGTTCTGCCAAACTAATCTTTCAAAGAAAATCCCTACTCAAAATTCTTGCTGGTACACTGTTTGGGGATAAATCTAAACTCATCAACATGATTTAAAAAAACAATTTATGATTCTAAAAGTTCATGGGTCATCTCTCTCTTTCCATCTCCTCAGCCAGTGACTACCTTTTGTATGGAATTCCTTGTGACTTCTGAAAATCACTATGATTTCTCTGTTTATTTCCTTGCACTTGCTCGTCCTTCTGCCTGGAATGACTTCTCTCCTTCCTGAGTGGCATCTTTGTATCTGTCAGGTTCAATACAAACATCATCTCTCGAGGAAGCCCTTTCTCACCCTCAACCTCACTTGGCCCTGACACTAGCAGGTGTCCCTCCTTGGCTCTTATAACACATGTGTTTCTTTTATCAAGGAATGCACTCACCTGATGTTAGTATATTTTTCTTCCTCTTCCCCCAAAATGTGATCTTCTGAAAGGTAAGAACTATGTTTTATTAATTGATGTATTCTCTGTTCTTAGTATAATGCTTAAGCTCCTAATAGTTTCTTATTTAATCTTCAAAATTATCTTGAGAAGGAAGGATTCTTTACTACACAAAGAGCCTGAAGTTCAGAGAAAATTAGTGACTTACATGAGATCAAACCTTTAATAACTGATAAGATCAGCTTCAAATCCAGGCCATTGGGACCCTATGGTTTTTCCTACACCATACTGGGACACACTGGATGCTCAAGCAATGAGCCTTTACCAAAGAGGCCTGGGGGTAGGATACCTCAGGCCTAGTTTTAATCTGACAACAGCCAGCTATATCATTTTCAGCAGATCATTTTGTTTTTCTTTTACCAGGGCTTCTCCCTGGTTCTGAGGGCCACTTTTCTCCATCACAGGCACCCATGTATTGTCAGTGGCATGCTACCTGATATAATGAGTATGAAAGTTCTGTGAATCCAAAGCACATAAGATGATGTGGTGAGTTTTAATTGCAACCTGATCTATACTTAGATCTTTGAAAATGGATTTTCTTAAATATGGGCCTTCATGCTTACATTCTTCCAAACGAGTCATACTTTCTCTCTCTCAACACTTGCCTTCTAGCCTGCTACATACTTCAATTGCACAAAGATAATGTTATGTTCATATATTATTACTTCTTGACAGTTTGGATGAAAATAAAGGAAGACTACTATTAATATTATTAAAGCCATTTAAATTACATCTCCACCTTAAACACTGCACAGAGTTAGTAGAGACAATCAATATTAGAAAATGGCAAGAAACAAATTAGTCAGGCAAGATGTTTTATTTGAAAACTTTTAGCAAAAGATCCTTAATAGGTGGGAACTGAAAAAGATTAAATCTTGTTTTGACAGTATCCATTTAATACAGAAAAATATGTTGGAGTATGTAAAAAAGTCATTTTTTAAAGACAGGAAATTTGATACAATATAGTTTTAAAAGATTTATTTTTGTTGAAAAATAGAATTCTCTCTATATTATAGCTCTACATCCTATTACTTCCATTTGATACTGAAAAATAGAAAAAAGATAACTCATATCTAAAGAAACACTTATTCCAACGCATTTTCAATTCAAATTACCCATCTTCTCTTAACAGTGAAATTCATATAAAAAAGTGCATTTTTTAAAAAATTTTCCTCCTTTTATATATATATATATATATCCACAATCAGACATGCCATAACACTATCTAAACAACTGTGTGCATTAATGAACAAACATAGATCAATAGCTATAATTTGACATACATGCACCGTTCTCTATGAAAACATCAATAGTCTAAAAGCTGAGTGGGCATAGCTGGAAAAAATATGCTTCACAGACACAATGTTGGCAGAAGATTAAATAACCAGATGTCAGGGAGGAAAAAAATTCAATGAAACTAAGCACATATTGTAAATGTACAGGTATTCTATAGAGCTAAACTGTTCAGGATTAATAATAAGAAAATTATCTTCCACTTGCAGTCATTCAATTACTATGTGTGCAAATATTTTGGATTGCATGTTTTCTATTCAAATATTTTATTATCTACCTAAAGAGCCCTGCTGGGAGTCAAGGCAGAACTAGAATATGAGTTGCACAATACAGTCCAATCTGAAAACAATATCTTAAGTTACTATAGAGCCTTTCATAAGAGAAACCACAGATGACTTGTGTCATTCAAATCTATAGCAGTGTGATAGAGCAATGAAAAGGGAATATATAACTTAGTAATGGGCTCAGGCAGCTGAGAGAAGCCAAGTTTATGAAGAGCATTTGATTGAAAATAGATGAAATTCAAGAGTATGTCAACTCAGCCAGGACCTACACAAACCAAAAAGCAAATAGGCCATTTGCCATTTTATTATAAGGCAATGTGGATGTGGATAGGGCAGTGCACCAGGGACAGGGGCCATATGACATTTTTATCATTTTCCAATGTTATAATATGGAATAATTCATTGTAATTACATTCAATAAAAGGCAGTGTTATCTCCTACAATGAATATTTTTTAAGGGTTGACTCTGGGCTTTCCAGCATGCTCAAATTGTCGAAAGTGACCACATCAAGAGGAAGTACCTGTTTATCTTAGAAAACATTTAACTCACTTTTTAAAAATTATGGTATTGTAGGTCTACAAGCGTTGACTCACACACATCCATAGTTCTGTAGTTCCTGAAAATGCTTGAAAAGTGCAACCTCATTGTTTTTATAAATTTCATGCATATAAAAAGGGAAGAAAATACATTAAACCAAGGTACTTGCTTATGTAAATGTTATATGTCACAGTCTGTTTAGAAAATAAGAGAATGAAGAGAGGAAATAGACTGTGCAATGAGGTTTAATACTGGATGAAATTACATAGGTGGAAGAGGACACAAATAGAGAGGTTATCTCACCAGCGAAAAACAACTGAGAGAAGAACAAACCCATCATTTAGAACAGAGATATCAAGACAGATATGAAGGCTTCTGTCACAGATTCAAGAGTGGAGATCAAGACAAAAAAAAAAAAAAAAAAAGGCCAAGGCCATTGGGATAGGCATGATGTAAAGGGTTATAGAAAGACTAGTTTGCATTTTATAAGTTACTCAAACATGTATTTTCATTTTGCCTAAATAATATCATTAGCAAAAGATGGATAGACATAGGTAGATAATTGATGATGATGATGAAGAAGAAGAAATATAGATATAAAATTTTTTAACATATATCAGTAAGAAAAGCATACCAATAAAATTAATTGACAAAGGACAGGTTAAGACATACAGTTAACCAATAACCATACATAACAATATTCAGTCTCACTAGTAAGAAAAGAAATCCTAAATAAACTAAGCTAACCTGTAGTCCATAAAATTGGCTAATGTTCTATAAAGACACACCACCACAGCAAGACTGTGATGATATAGGCACTCTTTCTTTTAATACTATGCTGCTTCAGGATATTTTAGGAGAAAAAGCATAAGAATTTTGCATTCCTATTAACTAGTTCAAGAAATTCATTCTATGTAAAAAATAGTGTACTTATGCAAAGATTTAACTGTACACATTAATTTTAACATATATGCCTAAACATACCCTAACATATCAACCATTCACATATATTTAGCAGAGTCTTTCAGGGAAGCCTAAACTGAGATTTGTCTCTTTCCAGGGAATTGGTGAAGTGACATCTGCTTCTGGTCCTCTTCATCTTCTTTGCAGGTTTTAAAGTACATGAATTGGTCTGTTCATATTTTCTATTTCTTCCTGATTCAGTCTTGGCAGGTTGTGCATTTCTAAGAATTTGTCCATTTCTTCCAGGTTGTCCATTTTATTGGCATAGAGTTGCTTGTAGTAATCTCTCATGATCTTTTGTGTTTCTGTAGTGTCAGTTGTTACTTCTCCTTTTTCATTTCTAATTCTATTGATTTGAGTCTTCTCCCTTTTTTTCTTGATGAGTCTGGCTTATCAATTTTGTTTATCTTCTCAAAGAACCAGCTTTTAGTTTTATTGATCTTTGCTATCATTTTCTTCATTTCTTTTTCATTTATTTCTGATCTGATTTTTATGATTCCTTTCCTTCTGCTAACTTTAGGAGTTTTTTGTTATTCTTTCTCTAATTGATTTAGGTACAAGGTTAGGTTGTTTATTTGAGATATTTCCTGTTTCTTAAGGTAGGATTGTATTGCTATAAACTTCCCTCTTAGAACTGCTTTTGCTGAATCCCATAGGTTTTAGGTCGTCGTGTATCCATTGTCATTTTTTTCTAGGTATTTTTTTATGTCCTCTTTGATTTCTTTAGTGATCACTTCGTTATTAAGTAGTGTATTGTTTAGCCTCCATGTGTTTGTATTTTTTACAGATCTTTTCCTGTAATTGATACCTAGTTTCATAGTGTTGTGGTCAGAAAAGATACTTGATACAATTTCAATTTTCTTAAATTTACCAAGGCTTGATTTTTGACCCAAGATATGATCTATCCTGGAGAATGTTCCATAAACACTTGAGAAAAATGTATATTCTGTTGTTTTTGGATGGAATGTCCTATAAATATCAATTAAGTCCATCTTGTTTAATGTATCATTTAAAGCTTCTGTTTCCTTATTTATTTTCATTTTGGATGATCTGTCCATTGGTGAAAGTAGGGTGTTAAAGTCCCCTACTATGAATGTGTTACTGTCGATTTCCCCTTTTATGGCTGTTAGTATTTGCCTTATGTATTGAGGTGCTCATATGTTGGGTGCATAAATATTTACAATTGTTATATCTTCTTCTTGGATCGATCCCTTGTAGTGTCCTTCTTTGTCTCTTGTAATAGTCTTTATTTTAAGGTCTATTTTGTCTGACATGAGAATTGCTACTCCAGCTTTCTTTTGGTTTCCATTTGCATGGAATACCTTTTTTCATCCCCTTACTTTCAGTCTGTATGTGTCTCTAGGTCTGAAGTGGGTCTCTTGTAGACAACATATATATGGGTCTTGTTTTTGTATCCATTCAGCCAATCTGTGTATTTTAGTGGGAGCATTTAGTCCATTTACATTTAAGGTAATTATCGATATATATGCTCCTATTCCCTTTTTCTTAATTGTTTTGGGTTCGTTATTGTAGATCTTTTCCTTCTCTTGTGTTTCTTGCCTAGAGAAGTTTCTTTAGCATTTGTTGTAAAGCTGGTTTGGTGGTACTGAGCTCTCTCAGTTTTTGCTTGTCTGTAAACGTTTTAATTTCTCCATCAAATCTGAATGAGGTCCTTTCTGGGTAGAGTAATCTTGGTTACAGGTTTTTCTCCTTCATCACTTTAGATATTTCCTGCCAGTCCCTGCTGAGTTGCAGAGTTTCTGTGGAAAGATCAGCTGTTAACCTTATGGGGATTCGCTTGTGTGTTATTTGTTGTTTTTCCCTTGCTGCTTTTAATATGTTTTCTTTGTATTTAATTTTTGACAGTTTGATTAATATGTGTCTTGGTGTATTTCTCCTTGGATTTATCCTGTATGGGACTCTCTGTGCTTCCTGGACTTGATTAAGTATTTCCTTTCCCATATTAGGGAAGTTTTCAACTAAAATCTCTTCAACTATTTTCTCAGTCCCTTTCTTTTTCTCTTCTTCTTCTGGAACCCCTATAATTCGAATGTTGGTGTGTTTAATGTTGTCCCAGAGGTCTCTGAGACTGTCCTCAGTTCTTTTCATTCTTTTTTTCTTTATTCTGCTCTGCAGTAGTTATTTCCACTATTTTATCTTCCAGGTCACTTATCCGTTCTTCTGCCTCAGTGAGGTTAGAGGTAGGCCTCCACAGAACAGGTCTGAGTGCTTGGAGAAAGAAGGCTGTAAGAAAATGTCAAGACATTGATTTGAAGAAGGATTTTATGAGACCCTGACTACAAACTGCACTGCTTTAGGTCCCTAGAGACAAAGTTCAAAAAGCTTTGAGATCAGATGTGAGGATTGAATATAGCATAGTGATGCTTTTACACAGCTTGAGGTTTTAGAAATGTTGAGGGAACTGGGAGAAAGGCAGCCCCCAGGAAATGGGAGCTATGTTGACAGGCAAAGGATTGTAGCAGTGGCAGCAATAAGGCACTACCCCCATGAGGCCTTCACAAAATAGGCATCACCTGAGGCTGAAATGATGAAAGCATGGAAGAAGCTTCCGTGTGGACATGCATGACACAGCTGGGAATCTAGAGACAATTGAGGACACTCTTGCAGGTAATAATGGTAAAAAACCACTGACCAAAAACATCGTCAAAATCAGCAAAGAAATTCCCTCACAGCAACCCTAAATAAGGCACACAGCTAAATGCCATGCAATTCCCAAGGTGAAGCCAAAAAAAAAAAAAGGAAAAAGAAAAAATAGAACTTTCTGGAATAGGGTAGAAGCAGTAACTTTGAGAATTCTCACGAATGTCCTTCAATATGGAGCAAACTGACTATATGCTATTTGTTTCCCTTTTTTAACTGATATGTTGTAGAAAACAGGGAATATGAATGACAGGTGTGTGTCTCTGATGGAAATGAATGCTCTGGATCCAAACATTCAGTGGGAGAAACAACTCAGTCTACAGAAAGTGTGAGTACCCACCAACTAGATGAAGTGAACCTACCTATAGAACCTATAGCATCTCAAAAGCAGAGGAGGAGATGAATGATGGAATGCTGATAAACCCACTGGGCCCAGCAGACTGGAATGGGGCCAGGGCTAGAATAATAACCCTACACAGTTTTTTAGCTAGCTCACTCTTGCTGGTATTTACAAACATTTTTTTCCCCACTTATAGGAATCAGAACCTGGTCTTTTAAAGAGTATACTAAACATCATTTTATCTGAACTCATGCCCATCCCAGGTATGTCCTCAAGGTATAAAAATGATAGGTAAAATAAATACCCAAATCTCAAGTTATAGCTCAGACGAGAAAGCAACCACTTCAGATATTTTGGGAAGTGGTAAATCTTTATCTCTCTCTCTCTGTCTCTGTCTCTCTGTCTCTGTCTCTGTCTCTCTGTCTCTCTCTCTCTTTCACACACACACACACACACACACACACACACACACACACACACACACACATATACTATGTGAGAGAAAATAGAAAGTATTGACAAGCTGCCCAAGTAAGACGTTACAAAAGAACAGAGGGAAAAGAAAGGGGAGATTGTGGGATTAAGAAATAATATAAAAGCAGGAAGGAGATGAATACACATTTTAAAAGTTCAGATTACAAACATGGAAAGAAAGCTTGAGAAATTCCTAGTGATGACAAGTTAGAAAAACAAAACACAAGATTAAAGCAGATGGAGAGCAGGGCTATCTGACTTACAGGTGAGAGAGATGAGGTTACTGGGTATCCTTGAAGTAGGTGCTTAACAAATAAAACAAAGGACACTCAAAAATAATATAAAATAATTTCCTTAACATAAGAAATAAATGAATCTTTAAATAAAAATATGCAGAGTTAGAAATAATTAAAACAGAATATTCAACAATGTGAAATACCTTGGATTGGTAATTCTTGAAATTCAAAGGTAAAGGTAAAAGTATTTTAACTCTCCAGAGAGGAGAAGCAAATTACAGGCAAAGAAGACAATACTGGACTGGCCTCACTCACCATGATAGTAAATATTTGCGATGAGAAACCAGTGAAAAAATGCTGCCAAATTTTGAAAGAAAAGAAGTAATATTATACACCAAGATTTAGTTCAGGTAGGAAAGCAACAGGCAGTTTTTCAAACGTGAAGGAATTCAGAGAGTTTAATAGGAATTATCCCTTCCTGAAAACAAAAACAATGACAGCAACAAAAAGAAAATGTCCTAAATATTAATTCCAGCATGTTGAAAGATTAATCAAAGTAAAGATTTCAGTAATTAGAGAAAGCATAATTTAAAAAATATCATGGTTTCATTAAAGTTTTTATACTAGAAGCTTTTTTGAATTGAAAAAATCTAAAAAAGTTAGAAAGTAATTACCCTAAATCTCAGTAAATATAAAATAATCAAAATTAAAATATCACATTAATACATAGAAGCTGGAGAGGGGAAGTATGATAAGTGAGAATGTTACTGCCCTTTTTTTCTTGATGTGGAGCAAATCAGTACTAACATAATTTGAAACATGTACTTTAAAAATCACTGTTTTTCTTAACCTTAACAGCATTTTTTAGAAAATCAGTATCTCTTTCATCAAATATTTTTCTTACTTAGCCATGGTTGCAGTTTCAACTATATGTGTTTTCCTTCTGCTAAATTCATGTGAAAGGAGATTGAATACTTTTCATTTTTAAATTTTCATGTACTTAATGAAACCAGCACTCTCTCATTCATTCTCTCCATGTCTTTCTCCTTCTTTGTCTTTGTCTCTCTTGTCTCCTTCATTTCTTCCTCCCTCAACATATTTGGTGAGTATTTTTAGGACATTTACTGTTATTTAGTTCCTCTTTTTTATTATTTTACTTTTATAGTATGTATGTACATCTGTGTATATGCATGCATGATGTGTGTGTGTGTGTGTGTGTGTTTGTAATTATAACAATCAAACCTGGACTTATTAAGGAAAGACTTTATTGGAAAGGATTATGGGAGGAGGGCTGTTGTCATGGGGGATGGAGACTATTGCAATGGGGAGAGCTCTGACCATGAGATCTGAAAGTGTCCCAAGCGGTCACCAAAAAGAGAGTTTTTCTTTTTTAAATAAGTGTAAACAAGGCTAGAAAGAACTGGATGTAGGGAAGCAGAATAAATGAGTGAAGTGATTGGGCACTAACCCTGAGGCCAGTCCATTCTCTGGAGGGGTTGTATTTGCTGCTCTGAGAGTGGGTTAAATTCAGGGACACAGGGAAGGAGAAAGTTTTAACCAGAGTTTGGTTAAGAAGCATGTGTTCAGATTGATTGGGGAACAAGCAGTTCAATCAATCTTTTATGAATCAAAGAATGGCAATTTGGAAGGTCTCTACCTGGCCTTGTCATAGGTAAACAAGGGGGCATCCATTAGTCTTATCAGCTCACATAAGGAAGAGTTGTATGTTGCCATTTTTCTGCAACACAGAAGGATGGGGGTATTTCTTAATCTTCTCTGTTTTCCAGGATCACAGGGTTCAGATAAAATGTAACATCATCTATATGTGGTGAGTATGTGTGTGTGTGTGTGTGTGTGTGTTGCGTGTCTGTGTATATATATAAACAATATGTCTTACTAGAAAAAAACAAAACTTACGCAATAAAAGCTACTTTAAAACAATGTAAAACTAATTCAAATAAAGAGTCACAGAGCCAATAAAGCCAAAGAAGACCTCTTTTTCTGGGCACATTTTGAGCATTGAATACCCAATCATCAATCTCACAAGTGGAATTCAATTAAAAGTTGATATTGATGCTGTCTAAATTCTAATTTCTTTATGGAGATATAACTAAAAGAGCTACAACATGAAGTTCTTAGTCAGTGTCCAGAAATATGGATGCTGGCCAGATTTGGGAGTATATCCCCCCTCCATGCAACCCATCTCAGGAGTTGACCACACATAGAAATTTATGGTACTGCCACAAGGTAAATAATAAAATACGTTCATTTCTTCATTCATTCTTCCACTCTTTGAAGATATATTTATAAAATATCCCTTTTCCCTTGTGTCTAGTAGAAAGTATAAAAATGAATATATGTGCTATTCCCTCTAGGAGTCTTTTACATCCTCTATGATTATAAGCTCCTGGCATGTTAATGACTTAATTAACAATACAAGAAAATAATATAAAAATTTCACAAGATAATGCAGGACAAACTAAGTGTATATAAACTGTTTACTATCAGGTTGAGGAAATAAAGAGAATAGTGCAATGTGAGACAAGTCAGTACAGATTCTGTCTCCCTCTGCTATGGTGTTGCCTGGGTGGATTCAGGTGAGAGAAGAAAGGCACATGTAACATCAGATTGGTGGGAGGTGGAATAAAAAAAAAAAGAGAGAGAGAGAGAGAGAGGAGCAGCAAATGCAATAGTTAAGGGGCTGTCTTCTATAAGAGAAGGGATCTTAGGGTGGAGTCAAGATAGCGTACTAGGAGGATGCAGAATTCACATCTTATCACAACTAAGGCACTTACCAGGCACCGGTAGGGTACTATGGACACCT
Organism: Delphinus delphis; assembly: GCF_949987515.2. NCBI lineage: Eukaryota > Metazoa > Chordata > Mammalia > Artiodactyla > Delphinidae > Delphinus > Delphinus delphis. The sequence goes on from NC_082695.1 coordinate 53,264,788, forward strand.
AAGGGGATGGGAGGAACCCCCAGCAACTGGTGATCTCTGCTTCTGGCTTATCCTCCAAACCCCCCATTTTTAAAATTTTTTCTGTTGTGGTTTTATTTTACCTTGTTACAGTTGTTTCAATTATAGTTTTATTTTTCCTAATATATATTTTATCTTTCTAATTTTATTTTGTTATTGGTTCTTTGATAATGCACTGCTCTTTTTTTCCTTCTTCTTTTTTTTTTTTTTTTTTTTACCATGCCATGAAGCTTGTGGGATTTAGGTTCCCAGGCTGGAGATTGGGCCCAAGCTCCTGTGATGGGAGATATGAGTCCAAACCACTGGACAAACAGAGACCCTCAGACCACAGGGAATATCAATCAGAGTGAGGCCTCCCAGAGGCCCTCATCTCAGCACAAAAACCAAGCTCTATCCAACTGCCTGCAAACTCCAGGGCTGGACAATTCAGGCCAAATGATCATTATGACAGGAATACAGCACAACTCATAAAAAAAAAAAAAAAGAAACAACAAAAATATTTGTTACAGACAAAGGAGAAAAGTAAAAACCTACAACACCAAATAAATGAAGATGAAATAGGCAATCTACCTGAAAAAAAATTTAGAGTAATGATAATAAAGATGATACAAAATCTTGGAAAGAGAATGGAGAATATACAAGAAACATTTAATATGGATGTAGAGGAACAAAAGAGCAAACAAACAGTGATGAACAACATACTTACTGAAATTAAAAATACTCTAGAAGGAATCAATAACAAAATAACTGAGGCAGAAAAACGGATAAGTGAGCTGGAAAATAAAATGGTGGAAATAACTGCCAGGGAGCAAAATAAAGAAAAAAGAATGAAAGGAATTGAGGGCAGTCTCAGAGACTTCTGGGACAACATTAAACACACCAACATTTGAATTATAGGGGTCCCAGAAGAAGAAGAGAAAAAGAAAGGGACTGAAAATATTTGAAGAGATTATAGTTGAAAACACCCCTAACATGGGAAAGGAAATAGTCAATCAAGTCCAGGAAGCACAGAGAGTACCATACAGGATAAACCAAAGAGAAACAGGCTGAGACACATATTAACTATCAAAAATTAAATACAGAGAAAAAATATTAAAATAAGCAAGGGAAAAGCAACAAATAAAATATCAGGGAATCCCCATAAGATTAACAGCTGATCTTTCAGCAGAAACTCTGCAAGCCAGAAGGGAGTGGCAGGACATATTTAAACTGATGAAAGGGAGAAACCTACAACCAAGATTACTCTACCCAGCAAGGATCTCATTCAGATACTACAGAGAAATTAAAACCTTTACAGATAAGCAAAAATTAAGAAAATTCAGCACCACTAAATCAGCTTTACAAAAAATTACAAGTCCTAAAGGAAATTTTATAGTTAGGAAACACAAGAGAAGGAAAAGACCTACAATAACAAACCCAAAACATTTAAGAAAATGGTAAAAGAAACATACATATTGATACTAACCTTAAATGTAAATGGCTTAAATGCTCCAACCAAAAGACGTAGACTGGCTGAATAGATATAAAATAATACCCATACATATGCTGTCTAAAAGAGACCCACTACCGACTGAAAGTGAGGGGATGGAAAAAGATATTCCATGCAAATAGAAATCAAAAGAAAGCTGGAGTAACAATTCTCATATCAGACAAAATAGACTTTAAAATAAGGACTATAACAAGAGACAAAGAAGTACACTACATAATGATCAAGGGATCAATCCAAGAAGAAGATATAACAATTGTAAATATTTATGCACCCAACATAAGAGCACCTCAATACATAAGGCAAATGCTAACAGACATAAAATGGGAAATAGACAGTAACACAATCATAGTAGGTGACTTTAACACCCCACTTTCACCAAAGCACAGAACAACCAACATGAAAATAAATAAGGAAACAGAAGCTTTAAATGATACATTAAACAAGATGGACTGAATTGATATTTATAGGACATTCCATCCAAAACCAACAGAATACACTTTCTTCTCAAGTGCTCATGGATCATTCTCCAGGATAGACCATACCATGGATCACAAATCAAACCTTGGTAAATTTAAGAAAATTGAAATTGTATCAAGTATCTTTTTGAACCACAATGCTATGAGACTAGAAAATAATTACACGAAAATAAATCTGTAAAAATTAAAAACACATGGAGGCTAAACAATACACTACTAAATAACCAAGAGATCACTGAAGAAATCAAAGAGGAAATCAAAAAATACCAAGAAACAAATGACAATGAAAACATGATGATCCAAAACCTATGGGATGCAGCAAAAGCAGTTCTAATAGGGATGTTTATAGCAATACAATCTTACCTCAAAAAACATGAAAAATCTCATATAAACAACCTAAATTTACACTTAAAGCAATTAGGGAAAGAAGAACAAAAAAACACAAAGTTAGCAAAAGGAAAGAAATCATAAAGATAAGGTCAGAAATAAATGAAAAAGAAATGAAAGAAACAATAGCAAAGATCAATAACATTTAAAGCTGGTTCTTTGAGAAGATAAACAAAATTGATAAACCATTAGCCAAACTAATCAAGAAAAAAAAGGAAAAGACTCAAATCAACAGAATTAGAAATGAAAAAGGATAAGTTACAACTGACACTGCAGAAATACAAAGGATCATGAGAGATTACTACAAGCAACTATATGTCAATAAAATGGGCAACCTGAAGAAATGGACAAATTCTTAGAAAATCACAACCTTCCGAGACTAAACCATGAAAAAATAGAAAATATAAACAGACCAACCACGAGCACTAAAATTGAAACTGTGATTAAAAATCTCCTAAATAACAAAAGCCCATGACCAGATGGATTCACAGGAGAATTCTATCAAACATTTAGAGAAGAGTTAACACCTACCCTCTCAAACTCTTCCAAAATATAGCAGATGGAGAAACCCTGCCAAACTCATTCTACAAGGCCACCTTCACCCTGATACCAAAACCAGACAAAGATTTCACAAAGAAAGAAAACTATAGGCCAATACCTCTGATGAAGATAGATGCAAAAATCCTCAAGAAAATACTAGCAAACAGAACTCAACATCACATTAAAAGGATCATACATCATGATCAAGTGGGGATTATTCCAGGCATGCAAGGATTCTTCAATATATGCAAATCAGTCAATGTGATACCCCATATTAACAAACTGAAGGATAAAAACCTTATGATAATCTCAATACGTGCAGAAAAAGCTTTTGACAAAATTCCACACTCATTTATGATAAAAACTCTCCAGAAAGTAGGCATAGAGGGAACCTACCTTAACATAATAAAGGCCATATATGACAAACCCATAGCCTACATCATCCTCAATGGTGAAAAACTGAAAGCATTTCCTCTAAGATCAGGAACAAGACAAGGTTGCCCTTTCTCACCTCTATTATTCAACATGGTGTTGGAAGTTTTAGCCACAGCAATCAGAGAAGAAAAAAGAAATAAAAGGAATCCAAATTGGAGAAGAAGAAGTAAAACTGTCACTATTTGCAGGTGACATGATACTATACATAGAGAATCCTACAGATGCTACCAGAAAACTACTGGAGCTAATCAATGAATTTGGTAGAGTAGCAGGATACAAAATTAATGCACAGAAATCTCTTGCATTTCTATATACTATTGATGAAAAATCTGAAAGAGAAATTAAGGAAACACTCCATTTACCATCTCAAAAAAAGAATAAAACACCTAGGAATAAACCTACCTAAGGAGACAAAAGTACTGTGTGCAGAGAGCTATAAGACACTGATGAAAGAAATTAAAGATGATACGGACAGATGGAGAGATATACTATGTCCTTGGATTGGAAGAGTCAACACTGTGAAAATGATTATACTTTCCAAAGCAATGTACAGATTCAATGCAATCCCTATCAAACTACCAATGGCATTTTTCACAGAACTAGAACAAAACATTTCATGACTTGTATGGAAACACAAAAGACCCCAAATAGCCAAAACAATCTTGAGAAAAAAAAAATACAGAGCACGAGGAATCAGGATCCTGGACCTTGTACTATACTACAAAGCTACAGTAATCAAGACAGCATGGTACTGGCAGAAAAACAGACATATAGATCAATGGAACAGGATAGAAAGCCCAGAGCTAAACCAACACACATATGGTCACCTTATATTTGATAAAAGAGGCAGGAGTATATAATGGAGAAAAGACTGCCTCTTAAATTAATGATGCTGGGAAAACTGGACAGCTACATATAAAAGAATGAAATTAGAACACCTCCTAACACCATACACAAAAATAAACTCAAAGTGGGTTAAAGACCTAAATATAAGGCCAGACATCATAAAACTCTTAAAGGAAAGCATAGGCAGAACACTGTATGACAAAAATTGCCGCAAGATCCTTTTTGACCCACCTCCTAGAGAAATGGAAATAAAAACAAAAATAAACAAATGGGACCTAATGAAACTTAAAAGCTTTTGCACAACAAAAGAAACCAAAAACAAGATGAAAAGACAATCCTCAGAATGTGAGAATATATTTGCAAATGAAGCAACTGACAAAGGATTAATATCCAAAATATACAAGCAGCTCATGTAGCTCCATATCAGAAAAATAAAAAACCCAATCCAAAAATGGGCAGAAGACCTAAACAGATACTTCTCCAAAGAAGGTATACAGATTGCCAACAAACACATGAAAAGATGCTTAACATCAGTAATCATTAGAGTAATGCAAATCAAAACTAAAATGAAGTATCACCTCACACTGGTCAGAATGGCCCTCATCAAAATATCTACAAACATTAAATGTTTGAGAGGGTGTGGAGAAAAGGGAACCCTCTTGAACTGTTGGTTGGAATGTAAATCAGTATAGCTACTATGGAGTTCCCTTAAAAAGCTAAAAATAGTACTACCATATGACCCAGCAATCCCACTACTAGGCATATACCCTGAGAAAACCATAACTCAAAAAGAGTCATGCACCACGATGTTCATTGCAACACTATTTACAATAGCCCAGACATGGAAGCAACCTAAATGTCCATCAACAGATGAATGGATAAAGAAGATATGGCCCATATATACAGTGGAATATTACTCAGCCATAAAAAAGAAACAAAATTGAGTTATTTGTTTTGAGGTGGATGGACCTAGAGTGAAGTAAGTCAGAAAGAGAAAAACAAATACTGTATGCTAACACAGACGTATGGAATCTAAAAATAAAAATGGTTCTGATGAACCTAGGGGCAGGACAAGAATAAAGACATGGACGTAGAGAATGGACTTGAGGGCACAGGGAGGAGGAAGTGTAAGGTGAGTAGAATTGACATATATATACTACCAAATGTAAAATAGATAGCTGGTGGGAAGCAGCTGCATGGCACAGGGAGATCAGCTCGGTTTTTTATAACCACCTAGAGATGTGGGATAAGGAGGGTGGGAGGCAGATACAAGAAGGAGGGGATATGTGGTTATACGTATGCATATAGCTGATTCACTTTGTTATACAACAGAAGCTAACACACCATTGGAAAGCAATTATACTCCAATAAAGACGTTAAAAGAAAAAAAAAAAGAAAAGGGATCTCAGATTATGGCCCACCTTGGTTCATACCTTTCCTGACCCCAGTGTGTCATTTCCTTTGTGTGATTCATACATGCAGCCATGACTGACATTGGCTGGAGGCAACTGCATGACCATTAATCACAGCCAGCACCTTTATTTCTTCTCTCTCATAAGGCCCAAGATAGACTCATTATCTAGAGGTATCCACAGACATTTTACCACAGTGTGGCTCTGCCAACTGCTGCCTGGCTCCAGGATAAAATAGCCATCATATTCATTGTGTAACTATCTCTATTACAATTAAAGTTGAAACTGTTATTCTTTGTTATTTGGCTGAGCCTTCATGCCTTTTACCTTGGCTTTCCACCTAATCCATTCTTCACCTTCTTGGTAAGACCTCTTGTATTTACTGGTACAACTATATGTATGTTCACAAGGCAAATTGGAGTCAACTGCAAATAAAAATACACAGCTTCTATAAGATCAGATAAAGTCTCTATAACAATCAGTATCTAACTAAACATATCTTCTTATACTAGTTACTCATTTACATTGAATTTTATGTCAAGCAAACTGCTTATAATCATATTTTTCCTTTTTTCCAGCGTATTCTCATGGGTAATAAACCCAAAGCACAGAGAGGTTTGGTGACTGAGCTTACATCACACAGCAAAGTATCTATGTCATCCATCCATCTCTCCAACAAACCTTCCTTTACATTTTTACATTTTTACTACTCCTGTCTTTACTCCACAATGTCTCTTCTCTGACACACTACAAATATATTTTTCCTCAATTCTAAAACATCATTGATGTTTAAATGTTCAATCAATTTAAATGTAGTTTTTTAAGGCTAATGGGAGTTAGAAATACATTTACTAAGTTAAATGTACACTTTCAATAGTCATGCACATGTGGATTCAGATGAAGTTAAGAGTCAAAATCCAGTAATTTGTATGTTACAATTAAAAAACTGTACATCCTGATCCTCATAACTACCAATCTTTCAAGGCCAAGTTCAAATGTCTGCATATCCAGAAGAATTTCCTCTTGGCCTCACCTGGAAATGACTTCTCTGTCCTTAAAAATGCAATCACACTTGCTTATTTATTCCTTACCTGACATTTAATTGCACTGCTTATCTAGCCAGGTTATGCTCCTTTCATAGGAACGTTAGCATAGAAGATAGAATGGCTTACATCCCTAAGCAGTCTTACATGAATGCAATAGGCACTCAATAAATATCTCTTGCCTGTCTACGTAGAAAGAAAATGTTAGATTAATTTCTGCTCATTAAGTAAACAAATATTTTGCTTACACAATGTCATAGGTCTTTTCTACTGATGTGACTCTTTGGGTACTGTAAAGATTTGGTCATGCCAAAGCCCTTTTTATTGGTTACTGCTCCTTATGTTCTCATAATACATTTGGGTTCTCACAGGTAAGCAGGAATTGTAAACTTAGAGTTAGTTCTAATCAGATTCCTTTTCATCAGAAGGTAAGACATGTCTTCCTTTTCCATCAGAAAGTAAGACATGTCTTCCTTTCAGAGGGCTTCCCTTTAATCCCAAGAGGGTAGTGAGCAGAGGGAAAGCTTTGATCCTCTACTGCAGCCTCAGAAGGAAAGTGGAAAAGAGAAGTGAAGGCTCAGTCCTGGTTCATAGAACTTTATCCAAATGGGGGAAAACATTGCCTGTCACATTCTTAAGGTGACTCATCTCCTTTTAGCCCCACAAATGGACTAGACCACTTGACTTTCCAAGTTTTCAAATCTGGCTTTACCAGTATGTTGTCTTTTATCTTTCAGTATTTCTACTAGTAACCACTTCTTGAAGTTGTTATTGTAAACTTGCTCTAGTATCATCATTCACTTGGACAGTTTGGGTAGAAACAAGATAGTTGAGCTTTTTTAGTGCATAAAAAAGAGTAAATGAGAATTCTAAGACTTGAAGTGAAGATACATGGACCTCTCCCTGGGTTTAGTTGAGTGCATTTAGTTCATAAATTTTGTATCATGTGGTGTTCACTTTCCTCTTTCTTTTTGATACTGCTTGTTCCATATCAACCCAATCCTGACTGCCCCCAGTGCTCCTGCTATAACTAATATTCTCAGCACCTTTGGTGAACTTGTTGTTTAGTAGTTAAATGGGCATCTGTCAGTAAGTATCTCAGAGGTGGAAAATATTCTCCCTTTTTTACTCTTCATCATGTCCCTCCCCTGCAACCCAGTTCACCTACCTCCCTTGGCTAGCTAATGTAATAAACGTAGTCTTGTAAATGATGCTGATTATTACTGCAATGATGCTTGCAATGTATTGTAGGAGTCTCCAGTGTATTCACACAAAGGTGGACTTCAGGGAGAATCATTTTGGATAAGGAGCTAATTCTCTTTGTCCTCAGGTCCCACTTCATCCAGCAGTCCATGGATCTGTCCTGTTATGGATGGAATAGAAGGGAAACTACAGCTCAGACCTAGTCTAAGTCAGGCAGCAGAGAAGTTACATTCTCAAGCAATTACATGTCCTCAATATTTATATGTACAGAGGGAAATAAATTTATTGTTTTTCTGCAAGTTGTTAAAGAAGATATTTATAAAGTTATAAAAATTTTTTTACCATGTCAATTAGTCATTGCCCTGCCCCTCACTAAGTACTGCAGTTGTCCACTCTGCATTCCTTAGTGAAAACTGCTACTAATACATTCCTAATTTACTATTTTTTTAAATAAATCACAATTTATAATTGTTGTCCTTTTAGTATTTCATGTGTCTAACTTCTACTCGCATTCATTGACTCATGAAATTTTAAGGCTGGTAGGAACCTATAGATCATTTAGTTCAACTTCTTCCTTTCATAAACTAAAATAGCAGACATATTAAGTGGTCTGTTAATCACCTGCTAGCCAAATAAATAAATCAGGATGCAAACTAGTGAATAGAGTGCTGGGTCCAGTACAATTACTTGATATCATTTTCTTTTTAAGCATGTTTTCTTTAAGAAGTTGCCTTTAATGATTCCATATATAATCTTACCTCAAATATTTGAATACCTTTCTGCTTCTTATCCTTCTAAAATTTACAGGTTATTGCAAATATTAATGGAAAAGAATTCCAAACTTGGGTACCGACTTGTTTGAAGATAAAACAATCTACATATTCATGCTGGCTTTGATAGTCTGGCATGTCTCCAGCATACAGTAAACAGACGGATACAGAAGACCTTTATTACAGATGCTGCATTTAGCAGGGTGGTATCTAATACATTAGAGATGTCTTCTCAAGTTTCTCCCTGTTAAAATAATTCATAATGATATCAAGGTCAGTGCAAGCTGAGGCTATTTGTTCTGAAGATACCAGACATGCAAGGTAAACCTCCTAGGAGACTATTACAAGCCATCAACAAAACACCCGCTAGGGGTGTAAATTTTCATTCTCTCTGTAAATCTTCAGCTTACATCTCTCATGGCAACCTCTGCTCATTCATACCCAACACTTTCTGACTCAGTCCTTGCATGGACTTCAGGACAGAGCATTTACCATATAATTTATAAAGCTGTTTAGGACTCAAATCCACTTAAGAATTTCTGCAAAGCTAAAAAATAAATATTTCTTCCATTATCCAAATATGAGAGACCAGACTCAAGACATCATACCTTTTCACTCAGAAGAGTCAAAGAAAAGGATATGAAATAATTGGAGTAGGTGTATTAAAACCTGTTTTCCAATCTCCTTGAGGAAATTAATTTTTATATCCTTATAAGTTGGAGAAAATTAAATCCATTTGATAAACATCATGGGATATATCCTTGTTCCAGGTTTGGATCCTCCAGGGCTGTATTTATTATAAAACTTTAAAAATCAACTGTAACCATAGGTATTTAATAAGCATCTGATATTGCATGTGGGAATATATTTCCTATGGGAATGAAAATATATGCACATCTTCTAAAAATATTGATATGTATAGTTTATATATGTGTGTTATGCATATGTGTTGGAGTTGTCTATTCAATTATCTCTGTAGATAAGATAATACACATGGCACTAAATTATCCATGAGACTCTGAAAGGAGGGTCAGGAAGGTGTGAACAGTGGTGAGGGTAGCTTGGTACCCATTCTATGACCAACCTTATGTAGAGAACAAGCCAGCTATAATTAACTGTAAGTAATGGGCAGAAAAATTGTTTTCATGATGTGTCTTGTAAGACCAGGGAGACTCCAGGTGACAAAGTTTAGCATAGAGCTGGGGTTCTAGAAAGCTATGCTGCCCCCCACACCCATCCCATTCTGTGGTGTGATGCCTGAAGGATGAGTAGTGGGTGAATTGTAGCAGTGTTGGCATAGTTTAAGCACTTTGCAGTTTGGGGGGCAGAAATGCACCATAAGCAGGAGCAGGATGGGCAGAGGCAACCCTGCTGAGGCTCCATCCCCAACTGAGGGCCAGCAGATGCATAGGTAAGGGGCAAGGGGAGATATTTGATAGGGAAGTTTGTGAATGTATTTGAGGCACCTCTGTGAACTCCCCAAAATGACTGGGGAATATTTTGATTGTGTTGGACCATGAATTCATTACCTGATTGGTAATCCACAGGCAGTTCAAGAGGACCAGATTTTTCCCAGTAATTCCAGTCCTCATTCTTCCTTCCCTTGAGTAGTGCTTAGAAATTGTATCAGTAATGTTGTTTGGCATGCTCTCTAAGACCCTTCTCCATTTGTTTCTGCCTATATAACTTCATACTCAAACCATCTTTAAATTGTGACTTTTAGTTTTATTTTTAGTAACTAAAGCACATTATACAGTTCTAAATGGTATCAAAAGGTAGTGAAGAGTAATCCTTCCGTTCTTTCCCTTTACCTCCTCAGAAGCATCTACTATTAACAGTTTCTTACGTGTTCTTCTAGAGAAATGCTATGACTATCATAGTCTGTTTAATGTCTCTTGAGAGCACCATGTACCATATTCCTTAGAAATGACCCAAGCACATACACGGTGCTCAAAATATATGTATTGATTAATTGAAAAGATAAATTGTTTCTGTGTTTGTCAGGATTGTAGAATTCCAAGGATGGGTAAAACCATATAGGTGACAATACTGACCCCAGACTCTCAGGGGTCAGTAACTATACACATCAACACACAGCTCCTATGCTCCTGCGGGTAAAGAGTTAACACTGCTGGGGAATTCAAGATAAATTATGCTATGGAGAGTAACAGACCCTGAAAAAGGAAGCTGAGCTCTGGCATTTTACACCTTGCAGAGGCAAATGCTTTGCAATGTGTATTAAAAGCACTCTTTGGGATAAAGATTTGGCAAGTCACCCAGAATTCTTAACTTTCCCACCACAGCAAAAATCTCATTATGTATAACCTTTTAAATGGGACCAGAGAAACATTTTCAACTTGATTCTCATTGAGCACAACATTTACTAGGAAGTACAGTCCAAATGGAGACAAAATGTGTATTATTTTTGCATTGGACATGTAGTGCCAAAAGCACTGTTTCACTGTCCCTTTTATTCAAGAACCAAGTAGCTAGCTCACACTCTCTCTTTCTTTCTCTCTCCCTCCCTACTTCCATCCCTCACACACACACAAACACACACACACACACACACACACACACACACACACACAAACACACATATCCTAGAGGCCTTTTATACACTAGCTGGGCAATAATTCTTGCAAGCATGGCCCCAGTATGAAGGTTCACCACTCAGTCTGACCACAGTGGATGTAGTAAATTTTAGTTCTTATCTCCTGGGGGTCCTATAGGGCAAATGTACTTAAAAACATGCAAAGCTAAACCCAAGATATTTTGTGATGATAGTTTTTATCATTGTTTGTGAATTTATCTTGTATACCACCCTAGATTATCTCAGATGCTCATGCTAGTTTATAGATAAACCTAGTTTTTTGTTGTAATGTTTGAGTTGTCATTACACTCTTTCACTTATAATAACCTTATAGACTACTACCAGCTACTTTGTCCAGGCTTGGTGCTAGGTGCCGTGAATTAATATTCAAGTCATCACCACAAAAGTCCCATAAGAGATCTGATTATGACCATTTTACACACTAAGAAACCAAGAAACAAATAAGGCCACTTGATAAAATTATGATGTAGTACACAAGATAGAATCTGTATTCAATTCTTCTAACTCCAAGAAAGAAAGGGAATTGATAAAACTAAATCCCTATTGTGTGTGAACCACTGAATGTGTGAGTATATCTCTTCATATGCAGACATATATGTACACATATCTTTCTTTTAATGTATGTAATGTTAGTCATCTTTTCATCTTAAACTTTTGTACTGATTCAATATAGAAAGATAATTAGATGTTTTGACTTTTCTTGTTTCCTTCGATAACCATTTGGATTAGTAGGTAAACAAAGGCTGAAAGAGCTCTTGGAGTGGTAGATTTTAGGATTATGTAATCAACACATTCTTCAACAAATTCTTATTTAGTGTGCACCATTTACTAGGCAGCTAATAGTGGGAAGTGCTGAAGATTCAATCTTGAAATAAAAGCAAAACACCTGTCCTCATAGAGCTTCTGGTCTGGAAGGGTTGGACTGGGAACTGGCGAATATTTTCTGCAAAAAAACAGATAACAAATGTTTTTGGCTTTGTGGGCCATATGGTCTCATTGCAAATAGTTAGCCCTACCCTTGTAGTGCCAAAACAGCCTTAGAAAATGTGGGAAAGAATGAGTGTGGTTGGGTTCCAATAAAAAGATAGTTACGAACATTGCATCTTAGTTTCATATAACCTTCATGTGTTATAAAACATTATTTTTCTTTTAATTTTTCGAACACTTAAAAATATAAAATGCAAACATACTTTCCCAACATGATAAAGTCCATTGATGAAAAAACCCACAGCTAACATCATTCTCAATGGTGAAAGATGGAAAGATTTCCCACTAAGATCAGGAGCAAGACAGGGATGCCCATTTCATTATTACCATTCAACATTATACTGAAATTCTACTCAGAGTAATTAGGCAACATAAAGAAATAAAATATATCCAGATTGGAAAGAAAGAAGTAAATCTCTCTCTCCTCTTAGATGCCATGATTCCATGTATAGAAAATCCCAAAGAATACACATATCAAAATCTGTTATAAAGTTATAATATACAAATTCAGCAAAGTTTCATGGCACAAGATCAACGCACTTAAAAAACTTGTTATGTTTCCATATACCAGTAATGAACAATCCAAAAAGGAATTTAAGAAAACAATTACATTTATAATAACATTCAAAAGAATAAGATACCTAAGAATAAATTTAACCAAGGAGGTAAAAATCTGTGCAATGAAAACTACAAAACTGACAGTATAACAAAAATTATACTGGCAGTAATAAAAGAAGATCTAAATCAATGGAAAGATATCTAATGTTCATGGAAGACTTAATATTAAGAAGTCAAAACTACCCAAAGTGATCTACTGATTGAAAACAATTCTTACCAAAATTCCAGTAACCTTTTTTCAGAATTGGAAAATCTAATCCTCAAATACATATAGAATTTTAATTTGTCCTAAATAGCCAACAAAATTGAAAAAAGAATGAAAATCACACTTCCTGATTTCAAAACATCACAAAACTATAGTAATAAACAGTGTGCACAGTACTGGCATTAGGGTAGATATATAGAAAAGACCAGTGGAATAAAATTAAGAGTCCAGAAGTAAATCCATACATCTATGACCAATTGACTCAATAACTCAATAACAAAATGATAAACAACCTAATTTAAAATGAGCAAAAAACCTGAAGGGCCAAAGACCTCTTTATCCAAAAAAGACACACAAAGGCCAATAAGCACTTGAAAAAATGTCAACATCATTAGACATTTGGGTAATGCAAAACAAAATCACAATGAATTTCCACTTCACACCCACTTAGATGGCTATAATATATATATATATATATATATTTGAGAGGATGTGGAGAAATTGAAACTCTAAATCACAGGCTTTCCAAATCAAAAAGCATTTTATAGACTATTAGATTCAAAATTTTATTCTGTAGTATTTGGGTAAGGTTAGAAGGCCTTGTTGGTGCATCAGTGGCTGTAGGAGAAGAAAAGAGGCAGGGGGGAAAAGAAAGCAAAGGAAAAGAGACAAGACAATGAGACTCTGGGTCCTTTACCCTATTTTGCTTAGATGAGATATCCTTTGCCCTAGGTGATGTGGGCCATCCTTGCTGAGATCTGATTTTGTTTTTCCTTGTCAAGAAAAAATATACGTATATATTTATGAATATGTGTATGTGTGTGCATATTAAATATATATGTATACATTATTGCAATTATCTCATACATAGGTGTGAAAATTTAGTATGGAACAATGGGTTTCAGCCTCAGCCATTATGTTCACCACTGGCACACTTAAAATATATGGAAAACGATATGCCAGGTCAACATACTTGGTCTGGGTTGGCCTAAGCATTGTTACACACATTCCTCAGGCGATTCTCATGGGCAGTCTTGGATGGAGACTCCTAGCAGATGACATGGAACTCTCAGGAATATGAACGGACATAGTTGAGGAAGGCATCCCAGACTCCAGGAACAGCAACCTGAGCTTCAAAGTCAATAGTTTGCAGAGAGACCGGGAAAGAAAGAAGAGGTAGTCTGGAAAGAGCTTTCTGAACCAAGGAACAGATCTGGCAACACAATGTTCATTTGAAGGATAAAGCCAGTGGTTTTGACAAAAGGAGAGCAATAGCACAGGGAAGAAACACAGGCTTTGAACAGTAGATAGGAGTGGCATTTTTTAAACAGCATTTTAAAATTACAGCCATAATACCACTCTCTTCAAAAACCTGTGATATGAAATTCTTGTAGAGCAACTGTTCTTCCATTGGAAGCTCTGATTTCCATTTTCTTCCAATGTTTTTTACAGAGCCAGGTGCCTGCGGATGACTTTCTTCCAGTCCCATGGTGATTTAGGGACTTGGAATAAACACAGGACTTTAGTTTCCTGTCTGGCACTTTTCATAGGCATGACATTCATTTTGAGATCTAAAAAGAAAAACAAAATAATAGGAGCTATAAATTAAACTCTTCCAGAAAACTGGCTTGAAAGGAACATGCAGCTGATAAATATGTCAAGACATAAACATTATTTTTTTTCTGTTCAAATGAAGTGAAAATTACAGAATTTCTTCAGTAATTTCTAAAATTAGAGTAAATCTATTTTTTTTGCTATGAGTTTCAGTACTCTAAAGAAGCTTCCAAAGAATGAAAAATAAAATTATATATGATTTGACATTAAAAATTCACTCATATTGTTCAAAGCACCTATAGATATTCTTTCTACCCTAGAGACGTTGGAACGTTCAAGATAGTACCATCATAATGGACAGGGAGAGGATCTTATTCATGGATTTCTTCTGATAAATCTACTTTTTAAAAGTGTAACAGATGGGACTTCCCTAATGGTCCAGTGGGGAAGACTCCACACTCCCAATGCAGGGGGCCTGTGCTCCATCCCTGATAGGGGAACTAGATCCCACGTGCCATAACTGAAAAGATCCTGCATGCCACAACTAAAATCCAGCACGGCCACAATAAATAAATAAATAAATATTTTAAAAATAAAAAAAAAAAAGTCTAACAAATCATACATTTCCCCATGATGGAGTTACACAGAATTAGCTCACTTTAGTTACTTTTGCTTAGGCTGGAATTTTATCATTTCATTGTCCAGATAATCCATTTGGATATTTTTTATGTTTTTAAGTTACCTAGTTCTGGTTATTTGTTGATGCCATCTCAGATGTGTGGGGTCACAGGGAAATAAAATAAGGAAGGGTGTCTTTGGTGGTTAAAAAGCCTGGATAATGGTTATAACTATGCATAGTTGTTTGTAAATTCTTGTATGTAAATGGTTGAACTATAAAAACTAAATTTGACTCTAGTTTTAAATTCAAGCCTCTTTGGAAATTGTGAGATGGCTTTATGACCATGCAATGACCCTTTCAAATCTAAAAATCTGAGAATCAAATCTGAGGATACATACTAAAGTTCCTAAAAATGAGGGCTTCTGAGGTATTATATGTTGGTCCCAGAAAAATGAATCATAGGAAATTCACAATAGATGATACCCAGGGATACCATGGGAACCACAGGAAATCCCTAGCACAAAACTCTGTTAGGTCATACTCAGTCACCTGTCCATTCATTCATTATGAACAACTTTCAGGCTCTTCTAGATCATAGTTATTCTGCTTTGCTCCCAGGGGTACAAAATTGCAACACACATTGGCTGTCCTTGAGTTCACAGCCTCTAGGAAGTCTGATGTTGTTCATTTAGTTCACATATCGCACTATTCAAATCTTGCTGACATAAATTACTGGAGTTTTAGGATGGTAAAATTAACTAGAACAAAGCAGAATTTGAGTCCTAAAGGAAATGAGAGACTAGAAAGTGAATTGGAGAAGTAACACACACAAAGATTAACAAAGGTGGGATTCATCAGAAAGAATGACCCAAGAATTTTCAGATCTGAGAACTCACACAACATATCTTTCTTGAACTAGTAGTATTTCTGACAGTGCTTAAACTTTTAATTTTGGTCTGTTGTTCTAAAACTATTTATTATTGTGGATGGCATTTTTCTAGAACCTGGAATAGAACTAAACCTAAAATTATTGACTAAACAAAAAAACACATCATGCGAAGTTTGATATGGTAGACAGAACACCAGGCAAATGTGACAGAGGAGAGGTCAGCAGTATAAGCTTCGTGCTATGGTTGAGTAACTTCACCCTGCGTGGCCTGAGCTGGAATTTAGTTTAACTAAATGTTCTCAAGAATTGCATATACTTTATCCAATGAAGGTAGAAAAAGTAGAAGATTGATTCACTATCCTTAGCCCAAATCTGGTCACTTGATAAATGTTCAATCAATATAAAGTAGTATCACACAGTTGTGAATGTATTTAGAGGAATTATATCAGACTAATTATGTAAGATGTGCAAACAAAATTTTCCAGTTCTGACCCCCAAATCTAGTCAAAATGTTATGAACTCCTTAAAGGGTAAACTAATATTCTGTTTGTCTACTAGACTGTACGAAGTCAGGGAAATGGCCTTAAATATTTTAGAAATATTTGAAAGAGCAAAGAAAATTTTCTGGTTTGAAGCATAGTTATATTTGAATATTAAGCTAGCCAGAAGTCTCACTCCTTGGGCATTCTAATGATTTTAGTTTTAGTTCATGTAGATAACTTATGCTTAACTCTGCTCCGATAAAAATAGAATATTTTGTTATTTTGGGAGAAGGCAAAGTGGTTGATAGAGACTTAACTCTATGCACTAATTGTGGAAGCAAATTCTTTAGCAGAGAGTTCAATGTGTCTCTTATTTGCCAAGGCAGATGAGGCATATGGGTAAGTTATCAATGATCTATCTCATCATTTAATAAAACTAGGAACATTTTTCATTCACGGCTGTGAGAATTCCCAAGAAGTTTTGTGAAAGTTTGCACTTTGGGGAATGTATTTCCAGAGACCACTCCTATATACCTTCCTAAATTCATCAGCAGTCCACTCTGCTTCAGGACTACAGAATAAAAGATTATCTCCTGGGGTGGGGTTCATAGATACCAGGGCAGACAGACACAAAGGCCAGACCCATCACCTCACCGTCAGATCAGAGGTGTCAGTCCCCCATCATCTTTCACTTTGACAATGTGGAGGACAATTTTGCACTTGATCTTTGGAGAAAATTCAGTTGGTGCAACTTCCCTCTATTTCTCTCTAGTGCTCTGCTCAAGACCTTCAACACACCACTGATTGGAGAAACAAGACTTGTAAAGGAATAGAGCTTATCACCTAATGAAAGAGAAATGTAAACAAACAAACAAGTAAACATTTTGTCACCATCAAAGAAAAGGAAAACAAGCTATAGGCATTTCCTGCAGCGGCAAGAGCAAAGCCAGGTGAAGGTCACTCCCCAGATCTTAACTTTGCTTTAAAAGCTGTGTTTAATTGTTAGTCACAATGAACTGTGAGCAGAACAATTAGTTGTATCTATATGAGATCTAAGCTGTAATTATTTGTTATATTAATCATGGCTAGAGTGAGAATTAGTAACGAACATTAAGTGAATTTTTCTGAAACGGGGGAAAAATGTTTTCTGTTGTTTGATGCATCTGATTAAAAAGAGGGCACCACAGCTGGCTGGTAAAGCTAGAAGGGGCAGAACCTTCAAGCTTTGCTATCTATTTACTGAGAAATATGGATCCAGGTGATCTCCTGTCACAACATTTGTGTTTTGTATCAAAATGGCAAATCTGTGTGCAGGCTCGTCAGCACAGGTAAGGGAGGATGCTGGACAATGGATGTCATCTAGTAATTCAGTTGGGCCCTCTAATGTCAATTTTACTCAGTTTTTGTTTGTCTCCTTTATATATTCTATATCTCTGTTTTCATGATGACAAAGATGTTATCAGAGAAATCCCAGGGAATGGGGAAGGAGAGGCCCAGAGGCAAGTTCATTAGATTAGTATTTATTTCTGCACAGTATTCTGAAAGGAGTAACTGGACATTTGGCATTCATCTAATCACTCATAGCTAACATCCAATGCCTCAAAGCTCTGCAATCTGTCCTCTTTTTAAATTAGAAATATAAAGAATTTTGGGGGGTACTTGGGGGAGGAAACAAAGCATAAATGTGGTGACTGTGATAGTGTGGGCCACAATGTTTGATAATGTGACACATTTAACCAGTCACATACGTAGAGCTGTTATAGGCCCAAACAGCTCTACCTTGCTGATTCCAGTGAAAACTTTTAGACAAACTCAGCGTTTTTTTGCTCATTACACTGACCTGTCAGAAATGACAACTTGGCCCAGTCTGGTTATTCCATGCTGACAAGGTACCATTCGGGCTTCACGGCAATAATGTTAGCTTTTAAAGGTACAATGTACTTAAGGAAGCTCATTTCTATGATTTGGCCAAAAACAGCCATTTTCCTTGTCAGTGGTGAGGAATGCCTTAGTTTTCTTTAAATTAGTAGTCATTTTTATGGAGATTGTTCCTAGGAAAACATGCAGACAGGAGAAAAGCTATTTTTTGAAAGGTTTTAAATTTAGCCTACTGAGCAATGGTGTGATTCCCTGGTGGTGCGTTGAAGACAGCCAGGGATGCTGTGCTCTGTCCAAACCATACTTCAAAACTACCAATAATGCAAGAAATAAAACTTCAATTTGGACATGAAAAGTATACACCATCCCCTGCAAGCAAAGAGTGGTGAGTTGGAAACGTCTTTCTATGCAGTTTGGGACATATGCAGATTCTATGCAGAATCTGGAGCAAGACCAAAGTGACAATATGACAAAGTGCTATACTTCTGGCCCAGAAGCAAATTTTTCCTTAGATTTCCCCAGGAAGAAGAGACAGAGAGAATATTAAGGCTAGCATTGGGCTTTACAATTCATTCAGAGTAAATGTAAAGAAAACTGGTGATGAACTACTAAATTGGAATAGGAGACAGGAAACAGAAGTAAACTGACACTTCTTTCTTTGACTTTTCCCATTAATACAATGTTGTATTTGTGTCCACCCATATGCCGAGTTCTTGGCAGGACTGGAATTATATTTTGACATTCAAATTAGAGTTGTATTTATTACTTTAACAAAAGTAGATAGATAGATAGATATGTAAATCCATAGATAGATACATAGAAAGAGTTGATTTTGTATCAACTAGGATGTGTAAGCCATGTTCACCAACACTAGTGGATTCAAATTCAACTCTACTTGCCTCATGTTTTGTTTTTGCTCCCTGTTTCAAATTCCCTATTTCATTCTAGGACTGACTGATGTCAATGTCTAATCAACTTCTCTGGCAAGTTACACTAAGGATTCACAGAAGACTATGGAAGCACAGTGTTTTTTTTGGTTTGGGTTTTGTTTGTTTGTTTGTATCTTTTTAAATACCCACTCTCTATTTTAACATACAAAAACATTTGGGTGGTCTTTAGTTTACATTCACATCATACTCAGACTCTAAGTTTCTGAATATGGCCACCCAACTATTTCCATGTGAGGAAATGTGCATTGATCCAAAACACCATTCCAATCCCTATGCTTTCTTCTATTTTTCTTATGTTACGGAACTAGAATTTTCCCAAATATACATGACCAAAATATATGAGTCAAAATTTCCACAAATACACATACTAAGATTAAATTACCTGGATAAATGAAGGTAGATTTAATCTGTGGAATAAGTGTTGTGATTAATTGTACTTTTTATTATTTGGACCTAGTAATCAGTCAACCAATACATTTTTATTAAGCAGTCAGTACTCTTGTGCTACAGCAAAGAGTATATTATCCTCAAAATATTACAATTATGTAGGGAAGGCTACACTGAAATATAGCAAATACAAGAGGAAAACACTGTTTGATGAATAGGTGCCTATGTATGCTATAGACATCTAAGAAGTATATGGGGTTAAAAAGAAAATGTAGAGGAGGATAATGGTGTTAGTGACTGCCCTAAAAACACAAGTAGATTTGCAAATGTGTACTCAGAAAGACATTTCAGGAAAGAGCTAGTGTGAGTAAAAATTCATGCAAGTTGTGTCTGGGGAGAGGGAATTTTTGTTGACGGGAACTATTACAGTTGTGAAATAGACAATACTGAAAGGAAAATTTGGAACCTCCCTGTAGGGAGCATTGAACGATAGAAAAAAGAGGTTAGCTGTGCCCTTTGCTTTATTGTATTAAAGTTGATGTACAATAGTATGCTGGTTTTAGGTGTATTGCATAGTGATTTGACATTTGCATACATTATGAAATGACATCCATGGTAAGTTTGGTAACCAACCATCTCCATACAAAGTTATTACAAAGTCATTGACCATATTTTTATGCTGTGTATTACTCACCATGACTGATTTATTGTGTAACTGGAGGTTTGTACCTCTTAATCCCTTATACCTATTTCACCTTCCTCCCCTAACCCCCTCTTATCTGGCAACCACCCATTCGTTTCTGTATCTGTGAGTCTGTTTTCATTTTGTTTTGTTTGTTTTCATTTATAGATTCCACATATAAGTGGGATCATGAGATATTTGTCTTTCTCTGATATATCACTTAACATAAAACCTAGATCCATCCATGTTGCTGCAAATGGCAAGACTTAATTTTGCTTTTATGGTTGAGTAATATTACATTGTATGTAGTATATACCACATCTTCTTTATCCATTCATAAATCAATGTACACTTAATTGTCTTCCATATCTTGCCTATTGTAGATAATGCTGCAATGAACATTTGAGTGCATATATCTTTTTGAATTAGCATTTTGTTTTCTTTAGATAAATACACAGAAGTAAAATGAGAGGATTGTACGGTACTTTTTAATTTTTTGAAGAAGCTCCATACTGCTTTCCATAGTGGCTGTACCAATTACAATCATACCAGCAGCACATGGGGGTTCTCCTTTTCCCACATTCTCCCCAACACTTATTTATTTTCTTTTAGATGATAGCCATTCTGACAGGTTTAATATAGTATGTGGTTTTGATTTGCATTACCCTGATGATTAGTCATGTTAAGCATCTTTTTATGAGTCTGCTGGCTATTTGCATGTTTTCTTTTGAAAAACAATATCTATTCATGTCTTCTGTCCATTTCTTGGTTGGGTTATTTGGGTATTTTTTTGCTATTGAGTGTATAAGTTCTTTGGATAGTTTGGATATTAATCCTTTATTGAATGCATAATTTGTAAATAATTTCTCACATACAATAGGATGCTTTTTCATTTTGTTGATAGTATTCTTCACTGTCCAGAAGCTTTTTAATTTGAAGTAGTCCCATTTGCTTATACTTGAATTTGTTTTTCTTGTCTGAGGAGACATATTTAAAAAATATTGTTAAGATTGATATCAAAGTGTGTATTGCCTATGTTTTCATCTAGGAGTTTTATGGTTCCAGGTCTTACATTTAAGGTTTTTTTTTTTTTTTAACATTTTTATTGGAGTATAATTACTTTACAATGGTGTGTTAGTTTCTGCTTTATAACAAAGTGAATCAGTTATAAATATACATATGTTCCCATATCTCTTCCCTCTTGTGTCTCCCTTCTTCCCACCTTCCTTATCCCACCCTGCCAGGTGGTCATAAAGCACCGAGCTGATGTCCCTGTGCTATGCGGCTGCTTCCCACTAGCTATCTATTTTACATTTAGTAGTGTATATATGTCCATGACAATCTCTCACTTTGTCATAGCTTACCTTTTCCCCTCCCCATATCCTCAAGTCCATTCTCTAGTAGGTCTGTGTGTTTATTCCCATCTTGGCCCAGTTTCTTCATGACCTTTTTTTTTTTCTTCTTCGATTCCATATATATGTGCTAGCATACGTTATTTGCATTTCTCTTTCTGACTTACTTCACTCTGTATGACAGACTCTAGGTCCATCCACCTCATGACAAATAACTCAATTTTGTTTCTTTCTATGGCTGAGTAATATTCCATTGTATATATGTGCCACATCTTCTTTATCCATTCATCCTATGATGGACACTTAGGTTGCTTCCATGTCCTGGCTATTGTAAATGGAGCTGCAGTGAACACTGTGGTACATGACTCTTTTTGAATTATGGTTTTCTCAGGGTATATGCCCAGTAGTCGGGTTGCTGGGTCATATGGTATTTCTATTTTTAGATTTTTAAGGAACTTCCATACTGCTTTCCATAGTGGCTGTATCAACTTACATTCTCACCAACGGTGCAAGAGTGTTCCCTTTTCTCCACACCCTCTCCAGCATTTATTGTTTGTAGATTTTCTGATGATGTCCATGCTGACTGGTGTGAGATGATATCTCACTGTACTTTTGATTTGCATTTCTCTAATGATTAGTGATGTTGAGCGCTCTTTCATGTGTTTGTTGGCAGTCTGTATATTTTCTTTGGAGAAATGTCTATTTAGATCTTTTGCCCATTTTTGGACTGGGTTGTTTGTTTTTCTCATATTGAGCTTCATGAGCTCCTTGCAAATTTTGGAGATTAATCCTTTGTCAGTTGCTTCATTTGCAAACATTTTCTCCCATTCTGAGAGTTGTCTTTTCGTCTTGCTTATGTTTTCCTTTGTTGTGCAAAAGCTTTTAAGTTTTATTAGGTCCCATTTCCTTATTTTTGTTTTTATTTCCATTTCTCTAGGAGGTGGGTCAAAAAGGATCTTGCCGTGATTTATGTCATAGGGTGTTCTGCCTATGTTTTCCACTAAGAGTTTGATAGTGTCTAACCTTACATTTAGGTCTTTAATCCATTTTGAGCTTTTTTTTGCGTATGGTGTTAGGGGGTGTTCTAAGTTCATACTGTTACATGTACCTGTCCAGTTTTCCCAAAACCACATATTGAAGAGGCTGTCTTTTCTCCACTGCATATGCTTGCTTCCTTTATCAAAGATAAGGGGACCATATGTGTGTGGGTTTATCTCTCGGCTTTCTATCCTGTTCCATTGATCTATATTTCTTTTTTTGTGCCAATACCATACTGCCTTGATTTCTATAGCTATGTAGTATAGCCTGAAGTCAGGGAGCATGATTCCTCCAGCTCTGTTTTTCTTTCTGAAGATTGCTTTGGCTATTCGGGATCTTTTGTGTTTCCATACAAATTGTGAAATTTTTTGTTCTAGTTCTGTGAAAAATACCAATAGTAGCTTGATAGGGATTGCATTGAATCTGTCGATTGCTTTGGGTAGTAGAGTCATTTTCACAAGGTTGATTCTTCCAATGCAAGAACATGGTATATCTCTCCATCTATTTGTATCATATTTAACTTCTTTCATCAGTGTCTTATAATTTTCTGCATACAGGTCTTTTGTCCCCTTAAGGAGGTATATTCCTAGATATTTTATTCTTTTTGTTGCAGTGGTAAATGGGAGTGTTTCCTTACTTTCTCTTTCAGATTTTTCATCATTAGTGTATAGGAATTCTACAGATTTCTGTGCATTAATTTTGTATCCCGCTACTTTGCCAAATTTATTGATTAGCTCTAGTAGTTTTCTTGTTGCATCTTTATGATTCTCTCTCTATAGTATCATGTCATCTGCAAACAGTGACAGCTTTACTTCTTCTTTTCTGATTTGGATTCCTTTTATTTCTTTTTCTTCTCTGATTGCTGTGGCTAAAACTTCCAAAACTATGTTGAATAAGAGTGGTGAGAGTGGGCAACCTTGTCTTGTTCCTGATCTTAGTGGAAATGGTTTCAGTTTTTCACCATTGAGGACAATATTGACTATGGGTTTGTCATATATGGCCTTAAAATGTTGAGGAAAGTTCCCTTATGCCTGCCTTCTGCAGGGTTTTTATCATAAATCGGTGTTGAATTTTGTCAAAAGCTTTCTCTGCATCTGTTGAGATGATCATGTTTTTTCTCCGTCAATTTGTTAATATGGTGTATCACACTGATTGATTTGTGTATATTGAAGAATCCTTGGATTCCAGGGATAAACCCCACTTGATCATGGTGTATGATCCTTTTAATGTGCTGTTGGATTCTGTTTGCTAGTATTTTGTTGAGGAATTTTGCATCTATGTTCATTATTGATATTGACCTATAGTTTTCTTTCTTTGTGACATCTTTGTCTGGATTTGGTATCAGGGTGATGGTGGCTTTGTAGAATGAGTTTGGGAGTGTTCCTTCCTCTGCTATAATTTTGAAGAGTTTGAGAAGGATAGGTGCTCGCTCTTCTCTAAATGTTTGGTAGAATTCGCCTGTGAAGCCATCTGGTCCTAGACTTTATTTTGTTGGAAGATTTTTAATTACAGTTTCAACTTCAGTGCTTGTGATTGGTCTGTTCATATTTTATATTTCTTTCCAGTTCAACCTCAGAATGTAGTGTATTTCTAAGAATTTATCCATTTCTTCCAGATTATCCATTTTCTTGGCATAGAGTTGCTTGTAGTAATCTCTCATGATCCTTTGTATTTCTGCAGTGTCAGTTGTTACTTATCCTTTTTCATTTCTAATTGTATTGATTTGAGTCTTCTGCTTTTTTTTTCTTGCTGAGTCTGAGTCTGGCTAATGGTTTATCAATGTTGTTTAGCTTCTAAAAAAACCAGCTTTTAGTTTTATTGATCTTTGCTATCATTTCCTTCATATCTTTTTCAATTATTTCTGATCTGATCTTAGGATTTCCTTCCTTCTGATAAGTTTGCGGTTGTTTGTTCTTCTTTCTCTAATTGCTTTAGATGTGAGGTTAGGTTGTTTATTTGAGATGTTTCTTGTTTCTTAATGTACGATTGTATTGCTATTAACTTTCCTCTTAGAACTGCTTTTTCTGCATCCCATAGGTTTTTGGTCATCATGTTTTCATTGTCATTTGTTTCTAGGTATTTTTTGATTTCCTCTTTTATTTCTTCAGTGATCTCTTGGTTATTAAGTAGTGTATTGTTTAGTGGCCATGTGTTTGTATTTTTTACAGTCTTTTTCCTGTAGTTGATATCTAGTCTCATTGTGGTAAGAAAAGATACTTTATACAGTTTCAGTTTTCTTCAATTTACCAAGGCTTGATTTGTGACCCAAGATATGATCTATCCAGGAGAATGTTCCATGAGCACTTGTGAAGAAAGTGTATTCTGTTGTTTTTGAATAGAATGTCCTATAAATATCAATTAAGTCCATCTTGTTTAATGTATCATTTAAAGCTTGTGTTTCCTTATTTATTTTCATTTTGGATGATCTGTGCATTTTTGAAAGTGGGGTGTTAAAGTCCCCTACTATGACTTTCTTACTGTCGATTTCCCCTTTTATGGCTGTTAGTATTTTCCTTATGTTTTGACATGCTTTTATGTTGGGTGCATAAATATTTACAATTGTTATATCTTCTTCTTGCATCGATCCCTTGATCATTATGTAGTGTCCTTCTTTGTCTCTTGTAATAGTCTTTATTTTAAAGTCTATTTTGTCTGATATGAGAATTGCTATTCCAGCTTTCTTTTGATTTCCATTTGCATGGAATATGTTTTTCAATTCCCTCACTTTCAGTCTGTATGCGTCCCTATGTCTGAAGTTTGTCTCTTGTAGACAGCATATATATGGGTCTTGTTTTGTACCCATTCAGCCAGTCTATATCGTTTGGTTGGATCATTTAATCCATTTACATTTAAGGGAATTATCAATATGTATGTTCCTATTACCATTTTCTTAATTGTTTTGGGTTTGTTATAGTACGTCTTTTCCTTCTCTTGTGTTTCCTGCCTAGAGAAGTTCCTGTAGCCTTTGTTGTAAAGCTGGTTTGGTGGTGCTGAACTCTCTCAGCTTTTGCTTGTCTGTTAACGTTTTAGTTTCTCCATCAAATCTGAATGAGATCCTTGCTGGGTAGAGAAATCTTAGTTGTAGGTTTTTCTCTGTCATCACTTTAAATATGTCCTGCCACTCCATTCTGGCTTGCAGAGTTTCTGCTGAAAGATTAACTGTTAATCTTATGGGGATTCCCTTGTGTGTTTTCTGTTGTTTTTCCCTTGGTGCTTTTAATATTTTTTTTTGTTTTAATTTTGATAGTTTGATTAATATGTGTTTTGGCATGGTTCTCTTTGGATTTATCCTCTATGCGACTCTCTGTGCTTCCTGGGCTTGATTAACAATTTCCTTTCCCATACTAGAGATGTTTTTAACTATAATCTCTTCAAATATTTTCTCAGTCCCTTTCTTTTTCTCTTCTGCTGAGACCCCTATAATTCGAATGTTGGTGGGTTTAATGTTGTCTCAGAGGTCTCTGAGACTGTCCTCAGTTCTTTTCATTCTTTTTTTCCTTATTCTGCTCTGCAGTAGTTATTTCCACTATTTTATCTTCCAGGTCACTTATCTGTTCTTCTGCCTCAGTTATTCTGCTATTGTTCCCTTCTAGAGAATTTTAAATTTCATTTATTGTTTTGTTCATTGCTGTTTGTTTGCTCTTTAGTTCTTCTATGTCCTTGTTAAATGTTTCTTTTTTTTTCTCTATTATATTTCCAAGATTTTACATCATCTTTACTCTCATTATTCTGAATTATTTTTCAGGTAGACTGCCTATTTCCTCTTCATTTGTTAGGTCTGGTGGGTTTTTGCCTTGCTCCTTCATCTGTGATGTGTTTTTCTCTCTTCTCATTTTGCTTAATTTACTGTGTTTTGGGTCTCCTTTTCACAGGCTGCAAGTTTGTAGCTCCCATTGTCCTTTGTGTCTGTCCCCAGTGGCTAAGGTTGGTTCAGTTGCTTGTGTAGGCTTCCTGTTGGTGGAGACTATTGCCTGTGTTCTGGTGGATGAGGCTGGATCTTGTTTTTCTGGTTGGCAGGTCCATGTCTTATGGTGTGTTTTGGGGTGTCTGTGGCCTTATTATGATTTTAGGCAGCCTTTCTGCTAATGGGTGGGTTAGTGTTCCTGTCTTGTTAGTTGTTTGCCATAGGGTGTCCAGCACTGTAGCTTGCTGGTTGTTGAGTGAACCTGGGTGTTGGCATTGAGGTGGAGATCTCTGGGAGATTTTCCCCATTTAATATTACATGGAGCTGGGAGGTCTCTTGTGGACCAGTGTCCTGAACTTGGCTCTCCCACCTCAGTGGCACAGCCCTGACCCCTGGCTGGAGCACCAAGAGCCTTTCATGCACACCACTCAGAATAAATGGGAAAAAAATAGAAAGAAATAACGAAGATAAAATAAAATAAAATAAAATAATGTTATTAGAATAAAAAAATAATTATTAAGAAAGAAAATTGTTAAAGTAAAAATTTAAAAAAAAAAAGCAACAAAAAAACGGACAGACAGAACCCTAGAACAAATGGTAAAATCAAAGCTGTACAGAGATCACACACAGAAGCATACACTAACACAAAGAGAAAAAGTGAAAATAAATATATCTTTGCTCCCAAAGTCCACCTCCTCAATTTGGGATGACTCATTTTCTATTCAGGTATTCCACAGATGCAGGGTACATTAAGTATACTGTGGAGATTTAATCCACCGCTCCTGAGACCGCTGGGAGAAATTTCCCTTTCTCTTCTTTTTTTGCACAGCTCACAGGGTCACCTTTGGATTTGGACCCGCCTCTGTGTGTAGGTCACCTGGGGCATCTGTTCTTCACTCAGAAAGGACAGGATTAAAGGAGCAGCTGATTCAGGGGCTCTGGCTCACTCAAGTCAGGGGGAGAGAGGGGTATGGATGCACGGCAAGCCTGCAGAGGCAGAGGCTGTCATGACATTGCATCAGCCTGAGGCGTGCCATGTGTTCTCCCAGGGAAGTTGTCCCTGTATCATGGGACCCTGGCAGTGGTGGGCTGCACAGGCTCCCAGGAGGGGAGGTGTGGATAGTGACCTGTACTTGCACACAGGCTTCTTGGTAGCTGCAGCTGCAGCCTAAGCATCCCATGCCCGTCTCTGTGGTCCACGCTGATAGCTGTGGCTCACACCCATCTCTGGAGCTCCTTTAAGCAGTGCTCTTAATTCCCTCTCCTCATGCACCAGGAAACAAAGAGGCAAGAAACAGTCTCTTGCCTCTTTGGTAGCTCCAGACCTTTTCCCAGACTCCCTCCCAGCTAGCTCTGGTGCACTTGCTCCCTTCAGGCTGTGTTCATGCAGCCAACCCCAGTCCTCTCTCTGGGATCTGACCTATGAATCCCGAGTCTCAACTCCCAGCCCCCACATGTCCCGGCGGGTGAGTAGACAAGCTTCTTGGGCTGGTGCGTGCTGGTCAGCACTGACCTTCTGTGCGGAAATCTGTCCGCTTTGCCATCTGCACCCCTGTTGCTGTGCTTTCCACCATGGCTCCGAAGCTCCCCTCCTCCACCACCCATGGTCTGTACCTGCGACGCGGCTTCCTAGGGTGTGGAAATCTTTCCTCCTTCACAGCTCCCTCCCACTGGTGCAGGTCCCATCCCTATTCTTTTGTCTCTGTTTTTTTTCTCTTTTCTTTTGCCCTACCCAGGTACGTGAGGAGTTTCTTGCCTTTTGGGAGGTCTTCTGCCAGCATTCAGTAGGTGTTCTGTAAGAGCAGTTCCACATGTAGATGTATTTCTGATGTATTTGTGGGGAGGAAGGTGATCTCTGCATCTTGCTCTTCCACCATCTTGGAGCTCCTCCCCACATTTAAGTTTCTAAACCATTTTGAGTCTATTTTTGTATATGGTGTGAGACAGTAGTCTCCTTTGATTAATTTGCATGTAACTGTCTAGTGTTCCCAACATCATTTGTTAAAGAGGTGGTCTTTTCCCCATTGTAGAATCTTGCCTCTTTTGTTGTAGTTTAATTGACCACATAAGTGTGAGTTTATTTCTGGGCTCACTAATCTGTTCCATTCATCTATGTGTCTGTTTTTGTGACAGTTCCATACTGTTTTGATTACTGTAGCTTTGCATTGTAATTTATAATCAGAAAGCATGATACATCCAGCTCTGTTCTTCTTTCTCCAGGTTTCTTTGACAATTTGGGGTCTTTTTTGGTTCCATACAAATTCTAGGATTATTTGTTCTAGTCCTGTGAGAAATGCCGTTGGTAGTTTAATAGAGATTGCATTGAATGTGAAGATTCCCTTGGGAAGTATGGTCATTTTAACAATATTAATCTTCCAACCAATAAATATGTTATATATTTCCATTTGTTTCTGTTGTCTTCAGTGTCTTTCATCAGTGTCAGTTTTCTGAGTACAAGTTTTCTTGTACTCCTTGGTTAAATTTTTTTCTAGATATTGTAGTCTTTTTGATGCAATGGTAAATGAAATTGTTCCTTAATTTATCTTTCTGATAGTTTCTTATTATTATATGGAAATAAAACAGATTCTTACATATGAATATTATATCCTGCAAATTTACCAAATTAATTTATTCTAAAATTTTTTGTTGGCATCTTTAAGATTTTCTATATATATAGTATCATGTCATCTGCAAACAGTGACACTTTTACATCTTTCTTTCCAGCTTACTCCTTATATAACTGTTTCTTGTTTGATTGCTGTGGCTAGCACTTTTAATACTATGTTGAATAAAAGTGGCAAGAATGGGCAACATTGTCTTGTTCCTGATCTTAGAGCAAAAGCTTTCAGGTTTTCACTGTTGAGTACAATGTTTGCTATAGGTTTCTCATACATGGTCTTTATTAAAATAGAGGTATGTTCCCTCTATACCCACTTTGTTGAGAGTTTTATCATAAACGAATGTAGAATTTTGTCAAAAGCTTCTCCTGTACCTATTGAGATATTTTTAAATTTTTATTTTTCAGTTTGTCAATGTGGTGTATCACATTGGCTGATTTGTAGATATTAAAGCATCTATGCATCCCTAGGATAAATCCCATTTGATCGTGGTGTATATTGTTGGATTCAGTTTGCTAATATTTTGTTGAAGATTTTTGCAAATGTGATCATCAGTGATATTGGACATTTTTCTTTTTTGTGATATCTTTGTCTGGTTTTGGTATCAAGCTTATCCTAGTTTCATATAATGAGGTTGGAAATGTTCCTTCTTCTTCAAGTTTTTGGAATAGTTTGGAAAAACGTGTTAAACTTTCTTTAAATGGTTGGCAGAATTCACTTGTGAAATCGTCTGATCCTGGACATTAGAATGCTGCGAGGTTTTTTTGTTTTTCTTTTCCCATTACTGGTAATGGTCTGTTTCTATTTTCTATGTCTTTCTTGTTCAGTCTTGGGAGATTGCACATCTCTTGGAATTCATCCATTTCTTCTAGATTGCCCATTTTATTAGCACATAGTTATTCATAGTAATCTCTTATGATCCTTGGTATTTCTGTGATGTCAGTTACAACTTCTCCTTTTTCATTTCTGACTTAGGCCCTCTCTCTTTTTTTCTTAATGAGTCTGTCTAAAGGCTTATCTACTTTGCTTATCATTTCAATGAATCATTTTAGTTTCATTGATCTTTTCTTTTCTTTACTTTTTTGTAGTCTATTTCATGTATTTCTGCTCTTATTTTATTATTTATTTCCTTCTACCAACTTTGGGTTTTGTTCTTCTTTTTCTAGTTCCTTTAGGTGTAAGATTAGATTATTTGAGATTTTTCTTGTTTTCTGAGATAGGTTTGTACAGCTATAAACTCTGTTCTTACAACTAACTACTTTTAGTAAGTCCCATAGATTATAAGCCATTGTGTTTCCATTTTCATTGGTCTCCAAATATTATTTATTTCCTCTTTGATTTCTTTAGTGACCCATTGGTTGTTGAGTAGAATATTGTTTAGCCTCCACATGATTGTATATTTTGCAGGGTTTTTTTCTTAATATTTCATTGCTACTCCCATATCTTTGTGGTCAGGAAAGACGGTTGGTTATAATTTTACTTTTTAAAAAATTTATTGAGACTTATTTTGTAGCCCAGCATGTGATCTATCCTAGAGAATGTTCTACATGCTTTTGAAAAGAATGAGTATACTGCTGCTTTTGGATGGAATGCTCTCTCTATAGATAGATAAGTTCAATAGATAGATAGATAGATAGATAGATAGATAGATAGATAGATAGATGATAGACAGATAGATTCCATCTCATCTAGTGCATCATTTAAGGCCAGTGTTTCCTTATTGACTTTCTGTCTGGATGATTTGTCTATTTATCTAAGTGGATGTTAAAGTCCCCTACTGTTATTGAGTAACAGTCAATTTTTCCCTTTATGTTTGCTTTATGTATTTAGGTGATCTTATATTGGGTACATATATATTTACAATGGTTATATCTTCTTGCTGGATTGATCTCTTTATTACTGTATAGTGTCATTCTTTGTCCCTTGTTACAGTTTTTGTTTTAAAGTCAAATTTCTCTGATGTAAGTTTTGCTACCACAGCTTTTTTTTCATTTCCGTTTGCATGAAATACCTTTTTTCCCCCCAGTTCCTCACTTTTAGTCTATGGGTATATTTAGATGTGAACTGAGTCTTTTTATAGGTGGCACATATATGGGTTTTGTTTTGCTTTATCCATTCAGCCATCTATGTATGTCTTTTGATTGAAGTATTTAGCTCATTTACATTTAATTATTGATAGGTATGCACTTATTATCATTTTGTTAATTGTTTTCTATTTGTTTTTAGTTCTTTTTTGTTCTTGCTCTCTTCTTTTCTGATTTGATGACTGTCTTTAGTGTTATGTTTGAATTTCTTTCTATTTTGTGTGTGTGTGTATTCATTATAGGTTTTTTGTTTATGGTTAATATGATGTTCATACATATTTTATTTATGATTATTTTAAGCTGATGATATCTTAAGTTTGAACACATTCTAACAACTCTGCATGTTTATTCTTCTCCTCCCATGTTTAATGTTTTTGACACCATATTTTACATCTTTTTTGTTTTGCATATCCCTTAAATTCTTATTGTGAATATAGATGATTTACTCCTTTTGTTTTTAAATTTCCTACTAGTTTTATATGTGGTTACTCTTCTACATTTACTGTATATTTTCTTTACCAATGAGATTTTCCTTTTGTCATTTTTTTTTTTTTTATATTTCTAGTTGTGGTCTTTTCTTTTCCACTTAGAGAAGTCCCTTTAACATTTCTTATAATGCTGGTTTAGTGGTGCTGAACTCTCTTAGCTTTTGCTTGTTTATAAGACTATTTACCTCTACTTCAAATCTGAATGAAAGCCTTGCCAAGTAGATTATTCATAGTTGTAGGTTTTTTTCTTTCATCACTTTGAATATATTGTGTCACTCCCATCTGGCCTGCAGTTTTTGATAAAAAGTCAGCTGATGGTCCAGTGGCAGTTCCCTTGTATGTAGGTAGTTGTATTTTTTTCTCTTGCTCCTTTTAAGATTACCTCTTTATCTTGAATTTTTCCATTTTAATTATAATTTACCTTGGTGTGGACCACTTTGGGTTTATCTTGTTTGGAAATCTCTATGTTTCCTGGACCTGGGTGTCTGTTTCCTTCCTCAGGTTAGAGAAGTTCTTCAAATACATTTTCTCTGCCTTTCTCTCTTCCTTCTGGAAACCCTATAATAAAAATGTTACTATGCTTGATTCTACCTCAGTGATTTCTTAAACTATCCTCATGTATATATATATATATATATTCTTCCTTTTTTCTGTTCAATTTAGGTGATTTTCACTACTCTGCTTGTCTTCCAGTTTGCTGATCCATTCCTCTGTATCATCTAATACACTGTTGATTCCTTCTAGTGTGTGTGCATGTGTGTGTGTTTTAATTTCAGTTACTTTATTTTTCAGCTCTGTTTGGTTCTTCCCTATATTTTCTAACCCTTTTTAAACTTCTCACTGGGTGCAGCCATTCTTCTCCTAAGTGTGTTAAGCATCTTTATAATCATTGCCTTGAACTCTTTTTCGAGTAGATTGCTTATCTCCACTTTGTTTAGTTCTTTTCATGGGGTTCTGTCTTATTCTTTCATTAAGAACATACTCCTCTGTTTCCTCATTTTGCCTAATTCTCTGTGTATTTCTATGTATTAGATAGGTCAATTACATTTCCTGATCTTAGAGAAGGGGCCTTATGCTAGAGATGTCCTGTGGTGCACAGAAGTTCATTCCCCTTTGATCATCAGAGCTATATGCTCTAGGGGCACTCCTGTGGGCTGCATGGACCCTTATGTTGTGGTGGGTCTGACTACTTTGTTTGTGCAGGAAGGAAGGTCTGGCCACTGACCTCATTGGCTGCCAAGTCATGCCTCATGAGTTGACTGCTGGCACACTGGTGGCTGGGCTGGGTCCATTGTGTCTGACAGCAGGTCTCAGGGGTTCCTGGGGCTGATGCTAGCCCACTGGTGGGTAGAGAAACCCCCAATACTAATTGTCTAGAGAAAGCACTCCAAAATGGTTCTTGACAGGAGGACACCAGTGTCCTTGTGGTAGAATGAGCTCCTAAATGGCTGCCACCAACATTTATGTCCCCAGGGGAGTCCCAGTGACCTTTAACTTCTTCAGGAGGCTATCCAAGATCAGCAAATGAGTCTTACCCAGGCTCCTTTCAAATTATTGACTTTGTGCTAGGACTTGGAGTGTGTGAGAGTTTGTGCACACTCTTTAAAATTAGTCTTTCTTTCCTACAACCCTCCAGCTTTCCCATATGCAAGCCCCACTAGCCTTCAAAGCAAAGTATTCTAGTAGCTTCTCTTCCCACTGAAGCACCCCAAGGTGGTGTTCAGACCTTTCACTCCTCACGGAGAACCTCTACTATTATGATTATTCTCCCATTTTTAGATCAGCTACATAGGAGTGTGGATCTTGACTATACTGCATCTCAACCTCCAACATATTTCCTTGTGGTTCCTTCTTTATATCTTTTATTGTGGGTAATATTTTCTGCCAGTCTTCAGGTCATCCTCATAAATAGTAATTCTGTGAATAGTTATAATTTTGCTGTGCCCATGGGAAGAGGTAAGCTCAGGGTTTTCCTACTCTTCTATATTAGCCACACCTCTTTGTCACTGTCATTTTACTGTACTTTGTTTAATTTCCTCTACGTTGCTGAGAATATTAAGAGTTTGTTTAATTATTTTAATTCTTGTGGCTGAACACACAGTTTCAACTTTCATTATGTGTATTTGTCTCTCAGCTGTTTAAATCCATTGATTTCAATTCAATGTTTTTATTCAACACCACTGAATGCTTAGCATTGTAGTAAGCTGCAATAGTGATGCTGAAGTAAAATGGATGATTTCTATTCAGTTGATGCTTACAATCTAGTTGCCTTGAAAAAGTCTGTCTCTATTAGTGTTTGCTTGGAGAGCTGCCCTCAGACACAGAAGTCAGGATAGCAGAGTCAGTAATCAACTTGTGATCTCCAGAATGCATTTCACCTGTTTTGTGGAGGATCATGAAATTAATACTTCTTGTTATTTCTATCATTAATAATAACAATGTTTCTTTAGTGCATGTAGGGATTTATGGATTAGAAAACATTTTCACATATTTCACTTTGTTTGTGCCTACTTGGGTGGCTTTGTGAATAGAGGGTCACTGGACATTTCTAGGCCTTGTTCTTTTTCCCACCTGCATCTTGGGACACATGCATGTGTCTGTATGACTCACGGGTGTGGAAAAGGGTGTTTCAATAGTTTACAGGAGGGCTTCCCTGGTGGAGCAGTGGTTGAGAGTCCACCTGCCAATTCAGGGGACACAGGCTCTAGCCCTGGTCTGGGAGGATCCCACATGCCGTGGAGCAGCTAAGCCCATGTGCCACAACTGCTGAGCCTGCACTCTAGAGCCCATGAGCCACAACTACTTAGCCTGTGAGCCACAACTACTGAACCTGCATGCCACAACTACTGAAGCCTGTGTGCCTAGAGCCCATGCTCCACAACAAGAGAAGCCACTGCAATGAGAGGCCTGCACACCGCAATGAGGGGTGGCCCCCATTCACCACAACTGGAGAGGGCCCACACGCAGCAGCAAAGACCCAAAAGAGCCAAAAATTAAATAAATAAATAAATAAATTTATTTAAAAAAATAGTTTACAGGAAAGCATTTAGGGTTTCAGATCACAGTAATCCCCTTTTTAAATGATGCATTTAACTTATTCAGCATACTTCCACATCCTTTCTCCCATTTGATCCTCATAAGTTTATTTTGTCATAAAGTATATTTACATTTTATTCATATTTACAGTTCTTCTCTCATCAAAGGAAACCAACAAAACTTCCACAGGCATTGTATATCAATTTCTTATAGCCCAATACTGTAAAAATCATTGCTTCCCCTCACCTACCTCATCTACAGTTCTGTAATAATAGTTCACCATTCCAGATCCTCCCTTGACTCTTACTCATGTATATGCATCAGTAATTCTCAGATAATCTGTCCAAAGATGATGCTTTTCCCTTTTCTCTTTTAGTGAGAAATGTAAAGATTTTCTTCCTACTTGTAACTTGAAAACTTTCTATTTTTTAAAGATAATTTTTGCTGGTTAATTGTAAACTTAATAAAAAGTGCTATGTGGAGACTAAGTATAGATTTATTTTCCAATGGACAGGCACAGTCTTTCCTGACATGGAAATTTCTTTAGCTAGATACAGTATCTCTGCTGTGTTTAATTTCTTTTGCTTCCATCAACCTTAAAGAACTTTGTTTTTCAATATCTTTTCTCCTGGTGAGAACATAACCATTCTATCAGGGATAGAGTGATTCCTAGGTATTATCCTTTTCCATCTTCAGTTAAAACACAAAATATTAAATATTAAATAACTCTGAATCTTATGCTTTGTCCTTTTTTCCTGTAGGTGATCCATATGATGTTTTCTAAATGTATCCCAGTGTTCCATGGAGTCATACATATTAGATGTACCTTATATGAACTACACTAAAACAAATTGAGTCATGATATGCATAAATTCCATTGACACCACATACAATATTATTACATAATATCTCTATATGGTTTTCTATTTATGATTTATTCTTTAAGCTTAATTTTTCAATTTTTCTTTACAATTTTATATTTGAAAATATATCCAAGACGTTCTGATTCACCATACATACACTATTTTGCCTTAAGTCCTACACATATATTCTATTCTCTTCTCTTCTTTCTTCTTCCTATTCCTCTTCCTTCTTCTCTTCATTTTCCCCTCTTTTCTGTTATTTTTTCTACTATGAGACTCTGCCTTTATTCCCCCTCCTCTTTACTTTCTTTATCACTTTATCACTGTTACATGGTGATTTCTTTTCCTCTACACCAGTGATTCTCAACTGGGAACAGTTTTGCCCTCAATGACATTTGGTGATGTCTAGTGATACTTTTGGTTGTCACAACTAGAAAAGGGGTGCTACTGGAATCCAATGTATAAGACAAGGGAGTGCCCACAACAAAGAATGATCCAGTTCAAAATGTCAGTAATGCTGAGATTGAGAAATACATCTTTACTCTTACCACCGTTTTAGTGCCCTATCCATAAACCACAGCTGTTTCTACCTATACCACACTGTTCCTTTATAAACATTTTCACTGTAGTTTTCTCAAATGTAGCATTTATTTGCTGAATGTTTCTACAGACAACATATAAAATAAAAGTTTCCATAAAACATTCAACTTGGTAGAGAGATTTTATATTTAAATATCATATCTGTTGTCCTGAACCTATTCAGATACTGATTTCTAATGGTGATCAAGCTACTGATTGTTGGCATGGGACATAAAAGAGGCCTGTCACACGATAAAATAAATGTGCAAAAGTAAAATGAATATTTTAGAAAATTCATTCTTAGCCTCTGATGCACTGCCTTTGCCCTTGAGTTATGGAAGCTCACTTGCTGGTATTTTGGGGGGATAAACCTGTCTTTCTCCCTAACTGTAAGATGGCTTTGAGCCCTAGATCTCATTTATCTTTTCATCCTCTGACTCAGTAGGACTTTACAGTAATAAATCTGAATAAATGTTTAAAATAACATACCATGATCATCTCTGACTCATTCCTCTTGTGACTTAATCTCTTTCCCAGTAAACTACTGATTATGGTGTGGGACATTTTACATGAGCTCACCTGACACACCATATATTTACAAGGTTTTAATGGGAAAATTATATAGCCAAATAAAATCTTGTCTTTTTTCAAATAAATATTCACATCCCTTCCCTCTTTTACAGTCTCTCATGATTTATCTTGGGACCAATAGAAATTTTTCACTTCTTTTTGACTTACCATTGGGTCTTCTCAGGAGTTCCAGAATTTTTATTAGTGTTTTTGGTCTCCAATCTCTTACACTTTCTTCACTGTAAAATAAAATTGTTAATCTATTTATTTTAATGTCCTGGTCATTTAATTTTTTCCCATGTACAGCTGCAAAGAAGAATTCAAAATTTTTCTCGATGTTTCAAAAATTTTAAAAATGTCATCAAATCAGCAGCACTTTCCCTTGACCAACAACATAATATTTATATATATATATATATATATATATATTTTTTTTAACAACATAATATTTGATTTCCAGTGATGATTTTTAAAATTTCTCAGATAGGTTTTCTAGTATGAATGCATAATTTTATCATTTTCCATAAAGACTTTTCTTCCTTCTATAAATACACCCTTTCAACAATACCTTAAACTAAGAATTTCTTATCTCAAAACCAACAATCCTCTATTCTATTATGATTGCATTCTCTGAGCCTTTAGTGGCTTTGCTTTTTCTTTTCCTGCTTTTTCCTTCTTTTTTAATCTTTACCCTATCTACACAAATTTCCCTCATTCTTTCCTGTTTTTTCCCCTCATCTATGTTTTATTTGTACTTTCTGTGTAATAGTTCTATATTTTGGAATATTTACTTTGTTCATTAAAACCTCTGTTTTAATCCCTCACCTTTGCACATTTCTTCTACATTCAACACAAATTTATTTAAGCATCTTCTGAATTCCTGAAAAAAAGGAAAAAAATCTATTATAAAATAGCATAGCTTTTGTTTTAAATTATATAATATTATAGGCATTGTTTCTTGTTAACTCAAAAATCATTCCCATCTTTTCCCCGCTTAATGATAGAATCTGTCTTCCAAAATAGTACAGAAAATGCCAAATGCTTGCTGTCCCAATCTTCAGATCTTCATTACAGCTAAGGATGTTTCATAAGTCATTTCTAGCCAAAAATGGATATGAGGGAGTCAGCTTAGAAGATTCTGGAAAAGACTATCTTTTATAAAAACAAGAGAGAGATTTTGAGGAACCCCTTCTCACAGTCACTGTTCTCTTAATCTTGGGCATTATCTTATGAAACAATGATGCTTGGGACTAGTGATTCCTTGGCCACAGGGAGATTTTGTGCTCCAGACAAGCAGGATACAGTGGTGTGAAAAAACTTGGTTCTTAGTGACATTGTTATGCCTCAGAACAAATAATTTATGGTGATACTTATGATGTTGGTAATAATGGCTGACGATTTTTGGAGGGTTTATTAAATGACAAGCATTTTATACTCTTTACACATATTATCTAATTCTATACATAACCCTAAGTGCTTTTAAGATCTATTTTCCAAATTTTACATCAGAGGAAAATAAAGAACAAAGGCATTAAGTAGCTTGCCCATGGTCACAGAGCTAGTCAGTGGCACAGCTGGAATCTGAGCACTGACAGGTTGGATCCATCATTTATATTCGTACCATTAATTTATACTTTCTCATCAATCCAGGAGTCATCTGCTCTAGACTTTGTAGTATGTGAGATAATTGTGCCTGACCTTTTTAAAACATTGTCGTCTAACATTCTTCTTCTAAGTGAAAGCTCCTTAACACAATGGTTCTTCAGTCTGTTGCAGACATCGGTTGTCCTAATCTACACCCCTTAACTAATTAATTTGTCTATTGGAAATTATATTCCCTAATGTAGCTTGTATAAATGAGCCATCTTAAATTCTGTCTTCCTACCTCTTTCTGTTATGTGCACTGTCTGCTACTCACCCATTCCTCTACTATTCCTCCTTCTGTTACCCAGTTCCATATACTTTTGTACAATTGTTGTTATTTTCTTTGTCACTGCTATACATTAATATCTATGAATATTTCCCTTACTTCCTTATTCTTAAAGTTCAGGCCAACTATCTCTTTGGGAGGAAAATTGGAGGGGGTCCTCTCTCCATTACCAGCTCTTTCCAGATCCTTACATTTATTTGTCTCTGAGTACTCTGCCTTTTCTCCCATCTTTCACTTTACAACTTCATCCTCATTACCCTTCCTTCTATTTTCTGAAACTCTCATCAACTATTTTTAATAGCATGTTATTACTAAATGGTGAGGTCTTTAAATGCAGGGACTATCTTATATACTTACTTCTTTGTTATTTAGGGGGGAAAGTTTGCATCCCTAGAGAACCCAACACCTGCTAGGAGCTCAGTGGCACCCATTAAAAGGAAAAACAAATGAGTGACTGTGTTAACAAGACTTTGAGAAATTTTCCTGCATTAATTTCCGCAGATACTACAAACACCAAGACTCTTTCTCTCCCATGAAGAGTCCTAGAGTCTATCTGTCATCCTGGGTTCTTTCTTATTATTTCACTTTCTTGTGCAGTTTGGATAGATGTGTCCTTTTTGTCCCCAGAAACTATCAAGAGTTACCTTTAAAAATGGTACTTATTCTCTGGACCTAAAATATTTTACCTGATTGTGCCTTTTACTTAAATGGTTTCCTGAGCTTCATCAATAGCTGAAAGTTAGATGTGCTCTATGCAGCTATAATTCAACTCAGTTCTTAAACAAAAAGTGCCCATAGACACTGCTTCATCCTCAAGCGAGTGAACAGGGTCTTTAGCCTTAGCCTATTAGTAGAATCATCACAAAGTTCTCTGAACAGTATTGGTCCATTTTACATCTGATGCCATCTCTATAATAAATTCAATTTATCTTCTCATCTAATGCTCATATCAAATTTCTTGTGTCCTAGATTTTGAATTACAGCAAGTATGTCCCTTGGTATATCCAATAGAATTAATAATCAGGGTCTCCACCGTGTGATCTCTCGCCAGGCCTCTGCCCTTATCACTGGTGTTACTGTTTTCCACAAATCTTCCCACAAAATGATTCCTCCCCCTGCCAGAGATATTTATAATACATATGCTGATCTTCTCTTCTTCCTCTTCCTCTTTTAAAGAACACTTATAAAGTCTGCTTTCTTTCTCTTTACTGTCATCTTTTTACTTTCTCTCTCATCCCAATTATTTGGATTTTCTCTGTGTTTTCTCTAGTATTATCAATATTTTTACTATGTAATAATGATGATTAATGTTGTTACTGCTATGCATGAAAAACCTATGATAAGCCAGGAACTCTTCCTGGTATGTATATATTTGTGTGTTTGTGTATTTTAAAACTCATAGCTAAAAAAACTTTTTTAAATTAGAAAACTGAGACAATTTTTAAGTAAGTGGCTCTGGATCACATCTGATGATAAATATGTGTGAATATATGTATTTTATTTAACTCTCATATGTATGTACATCATAACTCACCAATGAGATGTGTTATTATTATTATTATTTTTTAATGAGGTAACTGAGGTTAGGTGAGATTGAGAACATTGACCTGTAGACAGCATACTGAACACTGGATAAATGCAAACATATGGTCACATGGAGTCCAGGAAATTTAGTTTCCATCCAAAGCTTGAGGCTACAGACAATAGACATCCATTCCCGTCTCTTTCCTTCCTCTACCCAGTATGAATTTGAAAGTCATATATGTAAACTTTCTGTTTGCTCCTGCCTGCAATTCTGAAAAGTGAAGAAATCCTACTCCACTGTCTAGGTGAACTTTGAACTGATAGGGTGTGAGAGGCAACATAATTATACTTTAGTGTCTGTTCTCTTAGAAGAAACTCCGAGGGTGTCTTGTCTCAAGGGTGTCACTTGCTCTGGGGTTTGGGGCAGGGGTTGTCAGATGGTATTTTAGGGGATTTAGGTGCTTCTAAAATTCCAAATAGTGACTTACCAAAAAGGCCATAGTACAATAATAAAATTGGACATGTTCAATAGTTAAAACAGTGCAGAAAACAAAGCTGATAGAAACAAAAGATTGCAAAAAGGAAAATAGGTCTGAAAGTCAGCATGGAAGTTTCTGTATGGTTTATATTCTCATTAATAGGAGAGATGAGTGTCTGGGGTTGTGAACTTATTTATAATCTATATAGAGTCTGACTTCCACTTAACATAAACTAGCACTCTATTAGTCCTTCATAACCATTTCTGAGATGATTTTAACACTATATTATAAATCATTAAAAACTGTTGCTAACTGACATCATGTTAGTATATTTCTGAGACAGGAAAAATATTGTTGTGGAATACATGCTCCAAATAAAATTTTGAGTCTAGAATTTCATCTGAAACAACATCAACTGTGACTCCTTTCATGTGAACATTTGGCACACCATGGCCCCAGTGTCTTTTGTACCATAACTTGTTTCTACTTGATTTAGAAATATCTGGATGCAACACTGACCCTGGGGCAGAGCTTGGAACACTTGTCCTGGCATCTCAAAATTAGACCAGTAGTTAGTGGATGAACAACAGTACTACCCTTTCACATTGGCTTCTCTGAAGGTGTCCTCTCAACTTAAGTTTGTTCACGTGGTCTTTTCAATAGAAGAGTATCTCCTAAGTGGGGTTGAGTGTGTGATATTTCTCTAAAGACTTTATCTTAATAATTAGCATTCATAAATTGCAAAGTATGGTGAAGCCTTTATGATTTTTAGCCCTTTCCCACTATAATATAGATAGGAAATTAAAAATTCAAGGAGAAATTATGTATTGAAAGACACATAAAATGTTGGTGCAAGTCTGCTCAACAGGGTTGAAGGAGCTTTTTCAGTCTTCAGGTGGTAAAACTTAATGTCATTTCTTGAACAGTTGGATAAGTTAAGTTTTTCTTCTTAAAGAGAAATTATTTTTGATTTCTCCAAAGTCTTCTGAATTGATTCCTGTCAGAGAGGTCTGAGGAAAAGGCGAAAAAACATGAAGTCAGAAAGATCATCACAGCCATCTGTCAACTAGGAATTCCTGTTTATAACATGGAATGGCAATGGTGATAATATTCAGCTTGGACATAGAATATGATAGCTTCAAAGTTCATAGTAATAAGGCAGCTAGCCAAAACAACTAAAACTCTTGGGGTTGATCTACATATCTATCTATCTATCTATGTATCTATCTATCTATCTATCTATCCATCCATGTATGCATGTATCTATTGAACTGTCTGTTTATATCCTTAATGCATCAAACACAATGTATAATAAGAAATCCCCTCCTAGACACTGTCTCATTAAACTACAGAACATGAAGATGAAGAGAAGAGTAGAGAGTGAGAGTGATGGAGAAAGAGACTATGATTACTTTCAGAGAAGCAAGAGTGGTAAGTGACTTCTTATCACCACCAAAGAAAAGCAATAAAACAGGAGAAGGAGGTACTGGGGGAATATAACTCTCAAACATCTGATAAATGCAATGATTTGAATAGAGGAAGTCTGAGTTCAAAGTCCTCGCTTAAAACTTCAGTGCTATTATGCCTTTATTTCAGCCAAAGTCAAACAAATATGGAACTTACTGATGAAGGAAAGAAAGATGATGACTATCATCATTGGCTGTAAGACTTTAACACTGCATTTATCCTCTTTCCTCCAGAATTAACACTCCTCCCACCTCATCATCTTTGTCTGTGCCACTTTTCTTCTCCACTTCCCTTAGTTTGGATTTTGACTAATCATTTATTTCTATTCTTCACCATCTTCTTCATTTGTTTCAATAACTTATTAGCAATTCTTTCTCATAATATCAATCAGAGGTGACCTCTGTTCTTCAAGTCAACAATTACATGCCAATCTCTATGGTCATCTTATTGCTAGAAAAATAAATCCCAGGTAACATATTTTATATTTCTTAGGGTCCCCACTACACATTCTTCTTCTAAAAACTGAATTTATTCTTTTAAACTGCAAAAATAAAATATAAATACATTAATTAATTAAACAGTATTTTTTTTCTTTTTTTTCCTCCCCACAAAATGCTTTCAGGGGCATTACCTAACATGATCCTCATAATGATCTTGTGAACTAGATGTTGCCTTTATTCTCATTTTATAGGTGAAAACATTGGTTTTATAGAATTACATGATTATCCAATTCACACAATCATTGAATTAAAGCTAAAACCTAAGCTATTTGAGTAAAAATTCCATGTACATTTTAATTTACCAGTGAAGCCCCTCCTATCATACCTGATTTATGTTTAAGGAGTTGGCTTTCTAAGGGACAATCAATATAGAAAGCCTGAGAATTATCCCAGGGGAACACTGCAAGTTTCAGTAGCTTCTTCAGAAACTTAGAAATGGAACTACTAAAGATATAACTACTATGGATCTCCCCATCCTGAGTTATAAATGCAACAAGCTGATTATTATGATGATACTTCATTCTAATAAGAACTGAAATAGGACAATGAAATCATGATACTTGGCACTTATATAGCACTATTCATCTTCTGAGTTCTTTACAAAACAGTAATTAATTAAAGGAGGGCAACAGAGAGTTCGCTGATCAGGTGGTGCACACATAAAAATAACTCCTTCAGAATTAAGATGCAGAAGGAAAGTGCCTACTTGAGATCCAGACTGAAACTGCAGGAGGTGTGGTAGTGAGGGGTGAGAGGACATTTTAGGAAACCAAAACCTCTCCTCCTCCTGAGTTGTCAATATAATCAGCTTTTGAAACCAGTCTTCTGCCACATGAATTATAAGGGAATTTCAAATAGGGCAGGAAATGGAAACTAGTGGACTGAAAGGAAGATCAGATAAGAAAATGAAACCCTATGTTGAATTCCACTGTAAGCAGATAGTCCTTAAGATGACAAAAATAATTCTTTGATTATCAAAGAAGGAAAATGTGCAGCTCACCTGCCTTTGTATTACCTAAAGTTTCTCCCTTGAATCTATTGTTTAGCAAAATGTGTCCTGGTGGCTAAATAAGGCTGCTGATTACTCTCATCTTAGGAAGAGGTGGGGACAAAGAAATAGAAAAAAAAAATCAACCTCAGCCTCATAAGATTTTTCCCTTTCCTTTGATTCAGATTACTCCAAAAAGTAGTTGTGAGGTCAGGTTACTGGTTCTGTGTCTACAGAATTACTAAAGGACACTCATTCCTCATCACACTCTTAACAAAATAGAAGGCTCCTGATATTTGACATTTATAAAAAGATATACCCTTTTTTTTTTTCTCAAGCACTTGAATTTGGTTTTATGTATTTATCTTCTTGGTTCAATTGCAGAGGCATCATAAAAAATACTAAAACACAATCAAAATTCTCACCTCTGTTCCAC
Organism: Delphinus delphis; assembly: GCF_949987515.2. Lineage (NCBI taxonomy): Eukaryota > Metazoa > Chordata > Mammalia > Artiodactyla > Delphinidae > Delphinus > Delphinus delphis. The sequence continues at coordinate 53,309,128 of NC_082695.1, forward strand.
AACTTGCTGGTCATTAGTAGGAATTCTGGTAGTGAGTGACAGTGCCTTTGCTTCCACAACTGTTATGGAAAAATGGGATTTTGGTACTGGAACTTTTGGCTTTCTGTAAAGATCTGAGCAACTAAGACCCACAATCTAGTTCAAATCCTAGCTCTGTAATTTACTAACTGTATGATGATAGTAGGCAGATATCCTGATTTTCTGATATTCAATTTTTCCACTTGCAAACTGGAAGCAGGGTTTCATTTGATCATGACATTTATTTAAAGCTCTGCCTTAGATGTGACAGTACAAAAATAAAGTACACAATTTCTCCTTTTCAGGGGCTCACAATTTGGTGGAAATGACAAATAAATAAACACATCAAAATATGGTTCAGTAAACTGCTGAGTTCTACAGAAGCTCAGAGGAGGGAACTCTGAACTGAACTAGGAGGTGAGGGAATGATATGATGATAGATATTTAACAATTAACCATGTGGGCAAGTAGTGCATACATTTATATACAAACATGTATTTATTATGAATCTCCCTGATACAAAATTGTACAGCAAAACCATAAGAAAATAATACAATATAAAATATTTAACAAAAATTCCAAAGAATCCATTGATTCTAAGGAGAGCAGAACTTGCCCCGCCCTCCCCAAAATATACCTCTTTGTCATAAGGATTACCTTGAGATGTTTATTAAGAAACTGCAGGTTTGGAACAAGATGGTGGAGTAAAAGAATGTGGAACTCTCCCCTCCATGAAGACATCAAAAGTACATACAAATGTGGAATAGTTCTTCACAGAAAAATAACTGGAAACTGGCAAAAGGAATCCTGTACAACCAAGATTCTAAGAAAGATACACAAGTAATCAGGTAGAAAGGGAAGAAAGCAATAGGGTAGGGACATGTGCCTGTGAGAGGGAACCCAGAGAAAAAGGGAGATTGCATGGGCAGACATCTGTTCTGAAGAGTAAACAGTGAGAGACACAAATAGGATGCTTCAGTCCTGGGGTCCTATGTGGGGAAGATGAGCATCCTCGGCTTGTTAGAGGACTGTTTGGACAGTTTGAACGGCTGTGGGAAGCCTGAATTCCACTCATGAGGAACTCATGCACAGTCTTGGCCTTAAGGCAAGGTAGAGAGAGGTCTCCTCTAGCAGCTGCCAGGTGAATGTAGACCCACACCAAGACATATCATAATTAAAATGGCAAAAGTTGATAAACAGAGAATTCTAAAAGCAGAAAGATAAAAATAAAGTCATATACAAGTGGATCACTAGGAAGCTATCAGCTGATTTCTCTGGGGAAACTTTGCAGGCCCGAAAGGAATGGCATGATATATGCAAAGTTCTGAAAGGGAAAAACCTGCAACCTAGGATACTCTGCCCAGAACAATTATCCTTTAAAATAGAAGGAGAGACAAAGAATTTCTTAGACAAGCAAAAACTAAAAGACTTCATCAATAATAAGCCTACTCTAAAATAAATGTTAAAAAGCCTTCTCTATGTGGAAAAGAAATAAGAATCTATAAGAAAGGGAAACTCACACTGGGAAAGGTAAATGTATGGTGAGGACTGAAGATCAACCACTTAAATAAGCCATTACAAAGATTAAAAGACAAAAAAAAAATTGTAAAAACAATAACTACAATGAATATTTAAAGGACAATCGAGAAGAAATGGACAAACTTCTAGAAACATACATGCCAAGACCTAAGAAGAAACAGACAATTTTACCTCAAGTGAAGTTGAATTTGTAATAAAAGAAACTCACAGAAACAAAAGTCTAGGACTGGATGGCTTTGTAGGGAATTCTACCAAACATATAAAGAAAAACTAATAACTAGCCTTCTCAAACTGTTCCAAAAGATTTAATTCAATGGAACATTCCCAATTTCATTCTATGAGGCCACCATTTCCTTGATACCAAAACCAGAAAAATACACTCTAAAAAAAAAAAAAAGAAAAAGAAAAAGAAAAGGAAAGAAAATTCCAAGCCAATATCGCTGATGAAAATAGATGCAAAAATCCTCAACAAAATATTAGCAAATTATATCCAACAATATATAAGAAGGATCATACACAATAAGTTGGATTTATTCCAAGGGACACAAAGATAGTTCAAAATTTACAAATCAATCAGTGTGGTACACCACATTAACAAAAGGAAGGATAAAAACCACATGATTATCTCAATAGATTCAGAAAAAGCTTTTGAAAAATTCAACATCCATTTATGATAAAAACTCTCATCAAATTTGGTACAGAGAAAACATACATCAACATAATGAAGGCCATTTATAACAAACCCACACCTAACATCATACTCAATAATGACAATCTGGAAGACTTTCTTCTAAATTCAGGAACAACACAAGGATGCCCACTCTAAATACTTCTATTTAACTTAGTATTGGAAGTTGTAGCCTTAGCAGTTGGACAATAAAAAGAAATAAAAGGAATACAAATTAGAAGGGAACAATGAAAACTGTCACTGTTTGCAAATGACCTGATACTTTATATAGAAAACCCTAAGATTTCCACACCAAAAGTACTAGAACTAATAATGAACTTATCAAAGTTATAGGATACAAGATTAATATAGAGAAATTAGGTGCTTTTCCATACATTAATAATGAAATATCAGCAAGAGAAGTAAAAACAAAACAAAACAATCTTGTTTAGAATTGCATCAAAAAAGATAAAATACCTAGAAATAAACTTAACCAAGGTAGCAAAAGATCTATACTCTGAAAACTATAAAGCCTTGATGGAGGAAATTGATAAATAAATGGAAAACTATCCTAGGTTCATGGATTGGAAGAAGTAATATTTTTTAAAGCATGCATACTACCCTAAGAATATACAGATTTAATGCAATATCTATCAAAATACCTGTGCCATTTTTCACAGAGCTAGAACAAATAATCCTAAAATTCATATGGAACCACAAAATACCCTCAAATTGTCAAAACAATCTAGAGAAAAAATAGCAAAGCTAGAGGTATCACTCTCTCAGGCTTCAGAATATACTACAAAGCTACAGTAATCGAAACAGCATGGTACTGGCACAAAAACAGGCAAATAGATCAATGAAACAAAAGAGAGAGCCCAGAAATAAACCCACACATCTATGGCCAGTTAATATACAACACAGGAGGTAAGAATATACAATGGAGAGAAGACACTCTGTTTAATAAGTGGTGCTGAGAATACTGGACAGCTACAGGTAAAACAATAGATGAGAATATTTTCTCACACAGTATACAAAATATACTCAAAGTGGATTAAGGACTTAAATGTAGGACCTGAAACCCTAAAATTCCTAGAAGAGAACATAGGCAGAACACTCTTTGTCATAAATTGTATCCATATATATATATATATATATATATAAACTCAGATTGACACTGGAGAAATTCGGGATATCTTATTTGTAGCAGTAGTTAAATGTGAATGTGTATGGACAAACGAATTGCTCAGTAAGCTGACTAATTTCAAAGGCAGTTATGACCCTATAAATGAATATTTCAAAATTTTGACTCATTGAATAGTATAAGTCTCAGTACAGGTATTAGAGCACTGTCAAAGAAGTTAGGTCTCAGTTCTGACAGAATTGGAGAAATAAACTAAAAATTAGATGTCTTTATTTTTTTTTATCCTAATCAGAACAGTCTGTCTTTGTAATCTGTCAAAAATAATGTTAATTTATAAATCTCTGCCTGTAACAAAATGGACATCTTATGGATTAGGTTTTCTCTCTCCTGAGCTGCAGAAAGAAATGAGTGGGCTGCTGCACTGCTCAGCCTAGGGTGCTGTCCCCTCAGCAAGGACAGAGCCACACATGATGTGCAGTGAACACAGTGGGCACAGTACCAGAGATGAGAGAGCATTCAAACACTTCAGATCAGCATCTATGCATGGTAAACATTTGTACTTTATCTTTACTGTGAATAAACTAGTAAATACAAAAAAGGGCAAAAGAAAAGATAAATAGGATCTAATTAAATCTAGAAGGTTTTGCATAGAAAAGGCAACCATAGGGAAAATGAAAAGATGGCCTATGGAATGGGAGAAAATATTTGCAAATTATATGACTAACAAGGAGTTGAAATTTGAAATACATAAACAGATCACACAATTCGATATTAAAAAAGACCCAAAAACAAACAACCCAATCAAAAAATTGGCTGAAGACATGAATAGACATTTTTTCCAAAGAAGATATACAGATGGCTAACAGGCACATGAAAAGATGCTCAGCATCGCTAATCAACAGAGAAATGCAAATCAAAGCAACATAGAGATATCACCTCACACCTGTTGTAATAACTATCATCAAAAAGACCACAAATAACAATTGTTGGTGAGAAATTTGAGAAAAGGGGACACTTGTACACTGTTGGTGGGAATGTAAATTGGTGCAGACACAATGGAGAACAGTATGGAGATTCCCCCCAAAATTAAAAGTAGAATACCATATGATCCAGCAATTCCACTCTGGGTATATATCCAGAAAAAAATGAAAATACTAATTCAAAAAGATACACGCACAAAAATGTTCATACTAGCACTGATTACAACAGCCAAAACATGGAAGCAACCCAAGTATCCATCAATAGATGAATTATCTAAAAAGATGTGGTATATATGTACAAAGAAATATTATTCAGCCATAAAAAGAATAAAATTCAGCCATTTGCAGGAATGTGGCTGGACCTAGAGAATATTATGCTTAGTGAAATATCATAGAAAGACAAATACTGTATGATATCACTTATATGTGGAATCTAAAAAAAACAATGAAAGTATATAGCAAAACGAAAACAGACTCACAAATATTGAAAACAAACTAGTGTTTACCAGTGGGTAGAGGGGAGGGGAAAGAGGCACACTGGTGGTATGTCATTAAGAGATACAAACTGCTATGTATAAAATTATGTATAAACAACAAGGATATATTGTATAGCACAGAGAATTATAGTCATTATCTTATAAGGACTTTTAATGGATTATAAATTGTAACAATACTGAATCACTCTGCTGTACCCCCGAAACTAATATAATGTAAATCAACTATACTTTAATTAAAAAAAAAAAAAAGTGAAAGAAACTCCAGACATGGGAGAAGCTCTGAAAACCACCAAGCAGCTCTTCCCTTTTGTAAAGGGTATTTACATTTCTAAGGGAAATCTTCATTTGTAAGGGTGTCTCCCTCTCTGTACTAAGAGAAGGATGTCTAAATCAAAAGAATCTCTCATTAATGGAGAAGTCAATGACTTAAATCTGCATAACAACCTTACCCTTGTTTACTGTACTTTTCCTTGTTACCTTTTCCTTGCTACCTCCAATAACTGGCCTCCAACCACACCCCTCCCCTAACCGTAAGAACATAGATAGCAATATAATGTAAAATATTTAGAAAGTTATGAGTTTATATATTTATTACTGTGGCTTAAATGTAGTTTTAATTTCAAGTTTTTGTTTGTTTGTTTGTTTTTAACAATAGCTGTGCTTAACAATGGTTTAACAGGCTCATATATTTCTAAAGATGTAAAAACTGGCTATAATGAGCTAGTGTGGATTCACTTTATTACACCATTGGGGATGAGGAAAATCTTTGAATCCATGGAGGTAACTATTGAGCAGTCCACATGAAGGTGATGGCAAGGACTGTTTCTCCAATAGAGAAAATATGTACAAAGAATGCGACGTGAGATAGTATGAAACCTATGGGCAGCAACAAAAAGATAGAACTTACTATGATATTTGCCTTTCCTGAGATGGTTCAGTGATATGAAGTATGTGAAAGTTACTCTTCCACAACAAGTACTTGGAGTTTAAGGATAATAATATTTTTAATTACACCTGTAATACACAAAAGACTTCATCACAGATAACATTATGATACATGATTCAAACGTATTTAATTTTTGAGCAAAAAAGAGCAAGCCCACTTCATCTATATGACTCATTTTAACATAATCTGAAATGGAGACTAACTTCTATTTATGTTTGGAGATGGTACAGTTTTTGGGTGTGTTGATGTTGCTGTTTTCAACTCTAATGAGAGTGAAAAAAAGAGAGAGATTGAGAGTGAGAGAGAGAATCACACATGATGCAGTTACATGGCACAATCACGGTCACCCTATGTCTGACTAAGAGTCAATAATGCTTTCAGAGAAGGACTCAAGCTGGAATTAAAAAAAACAAAAAACTGTCCCAAGATAAATGGTGATTCCAGAGAGCAGTGGAGACCATAGGGTGGGGAAAGGGAGGGAAGAAATGATATTTCATGCCAGAAATTTGGTCCTTTGTGATCTCATTAAGTGTTGGACATTTTTGGTAATTGAAATTTTTGCAATAATTGGAAACACACACACAACACATGTTTAAATATTTCTGTTATTTATATGTCCACAGTGTAGTAACATTTATATTAAGAAAATACTATTGATTAGCCACCTATAACCTATTTCCATTATTGTTCTCCTTTGTTTTCCTCCCACTATAAACATTAGAATGTTTTTCCAGACTCTTTTGAAGATAGCAGTGACTCTGTGACCCAGTCTGGCCCATAAGGCATAGCAGATATCTGTTCTAGAGGGGAAGAGACATCTGGAAAGGGTTTATTTTCCTGATAAAAAGGGAACAGCTGGAGCTTGTATGGATTTTCTTATTTACTCTCCATCTCTCTTAAATACAAACATGATGTCTGATACGGAGGGCAAACATGTTGCAACGATGAGGTAGTAGATATAAAAGAAATGCCAAAACAAACCCACCTTGACCATGAGCTACCAAACCAGAACCAGTAGCCACCTCCCACTCAACTTCCTATAATGTGAGATAAACAAATCTCAAAAATTTAAAACACTTCAAATAGTGATGTATGTACCTTGAGGATAATCCAGAGGTCAATAGAGCACTATGCCTTCAACTAACAATTAGGATTTAGGGTTAAAACATATTGAAGGGTGCAGATTAAACAGGTACTGAAGGTTCATAGTACATATCAGGGTTAACTTCTTTGCCACCTCTACCCTCAATAAATTTCTTAGCCCAAATTATTGGTTATAAGTACAAAACCCAAAATACTTAAATTAGTTTTCTTGAGAAGAAGATTTTCTGAGTCTACCAGTGATCTGCCATTGGAACCCAGGATAAGGAAGTTTGGCTTGAATTCAATAAGATTTGGAACAAAGGAGCTTCTTTTCACATGCCACATGGCATGCTCTCCCATTTCTGCTTCTTCCTAAACACCTACTTCACTTCTCTCTCCTCTCTCTCTTTTCCCAAACTTTATTTTCATCTGTTTCTTGATTTTTATAATTTCAAACACAATAAGCCAAACAAATGACAAGGGTTGCCCTTGGATATCTTATGTGTCACTTTAGTATCAAGGACAAAGATTATCACTTTATCTTAGAAAATAGACACTCTAATGTCTTAGTTTGCTATGGCTGCCATAAAAAAAGGTCACACACTATATGGCTTAACCAACAGAAATTAGTTATCTTACAGTTCTGAAGGTCCATGATCAAAGTGTTGGTAGAATTGGTTTCTTCTGAAGCCTCTCTCCTTAGCTTGTAGATGGCTGCCTTCTTGATGTGTCCTCACATTGTCTTTCCTCTGTGCACACATATCCCTGGTGTCTCTTTTTCTGTGCAAATTTCCTCTTCTTATAAGAACATCAGTCAGTTTATATTAAGATCCACCCTAAAAGTCTCATTAATTTACTCACCACTTTGAATACCTTTTCTCCAAATACAGTTACATTCTAGGGTACTGTGATTCAACATATGAATTCTGGGGAATACAATTCAACTTATAAAACCAATATTAACTATGTCCCCTTTTGGTTAAAAGCCCCATCCTATGACTTCAGTAGGAAGGAATGTGGCATAAAGGCAGCAAAGATGGTAAGGCAAAAAGGCATTTGTGACACAAGGAATGAAAGAATCAGCAATTACTTCACTCATACGTCCTTCCATGTAAAATTTGCTACCTTAGGCAGAGAGATAGATCAAATTATTAATTAATTGATTATATGGAAAAATGGATGAATTCAACCTTAGGAATATCTTATAGAGAAAGATGTTAGGATGAGGTTGACATGGAAAGAATTATTATTAACTCAGCAAGGAGTTAGGAAGTAGAGGGTCCTTCAGTGGTCTGGAACAGCATCAGTGAAGGCAAGAGGCAGAAAGAAAGGATGACTTTTTCCAAGAAAGGTGAGTATATTAATTTGACACAAGGGAATTTGTGCAGAGAGGAATGACAAGCAAGGCTGAAAAGATAGGTTGGGATAGGATTGTCAAAACTTTAGATATCACTGTAATGTGTGTCTGCTCATGCAGTGTTGCAAGAGTTAAGCTGAACACTTCTGTTTGAATTTTCTGATGTCTCTGAGTTGTCCATCTAAGCTCTCCTCCTGAATTAATACAGGGTTTGGGGTGACTTGGAAGGTCAACGCTTAAGATAATTAGTACCAAACAACTGCACTCTTGCCATGCTGCCATTTCAGCCTCCTCACAATCTAGCAATTTTTCATGATAAATTGAATCTAATAACATATTTTTGCAGCCGAGATACATGGTGGATCATTGTCTTGTCACTTTGATGAAATGTTTGTGGTTTTTCTTCTCTGGTCCAGACTTCATGATACAGCAGGTGAAAAATCTACAGTTATATCAAACCAAACACAAATATAACAATTTCCTGAAATCACAGACTTGAATAAAATCATTAATTTTCTGAGAAAAATAATCCATGGATGTTACCTGTGCTTCATGATTTAAAATTCATTTTGTTTGTGTATTTCAGTTTGTAGGGTTCCTTTAGAGATAAACAGCTATGGCCATGAAGATATGTAAATGAGAAGCAACACTGACTATGAAGGGTATCAAAAACGTATTCAAATGTGTTGAAAATATGCTTCTGGTATTCTTAACCCGAATCTACACCCTATATAAGTATAGGTCTTCTGTGATTCCAGAAAGAGATTTGTATAGTGAAATGGATCACAACTTAGGGTTTGCAATCTAACAAATGGGATAAGTCTTGGCTCTGTCAATGAACTCATGTACGGGGTTCAGTCAGGTAGCCTCTCTACATCTAGTTTCTGTCTCTATATGTGTAAAATATTGCTGAGACTAGAAGTGAACATAATGCATAAAATAAGAGCTTAGCACAGTACTTGGAACATAGCAAGTGCTCATAAATTTATATATTTATAAAATGTCTTTGTCTCTACATTCAAGATATTCAGTTTAAAATGGATGATAACTTTAATTTTTTGTTTGTTTTTAATACACAGAATGAGATTTTTTTTTCCCCTTTGAAGATAAATATTACTTTGAAATCATTAAAAAAAAATACCCTCTTGGTCACAGCTACTTCCAGTGTCAAATTTAGGTATGTAGAAGAGCTAGTAGGAGCTGGCAGCAGTTAGTTGAGATGTGCCTTGAGGCCTTGGCCATCTCTGCTGCCATCCTTGAGCCTGCTGTCCTTGCAGCTCGCACTCCAACTGTAGCTGTTGTATTGTGTTGAGATGCCTTCACCCATTAATAAGGCCACTGTACTTGCTACAGTGCATTTTTTGATTGGCACCTTTCTCATTAAGGCTCCCTCCTGTCGATGGGCTATGTTAGCAAAAGAGAGACAGAAAAGGCTGGGCTGCTCTTGTCCTGACCTTTGACATCCTGGTGTTTCTGTGGGGATTTTCCCCTATATATGTTGTCTATTACGTGTCCAAAGGCCACTGGGGTTACTCTTATGGTGAAATTCCAGATTTGATGCTTAGCTCTCAGCTCAACCCTGAGGAGAAGAGTCACAGCTAGGACTCAGCCTGGCTTTAAGACATAGAGCAGATACTATATCTAAGGACTAAGGAATTCTGCAGTTTGCATATGTTTAACAGAACAATGGACAGCAATGTTAATTGTATGGGAAAGTGGGAGGTCATTCTCTAATGGAAAATGCTGCTACTATCACCCTTTTTAGAGTTGAATGTTTCTTTTATATAGTCATCCATGTCAATTTCTTCTTGTGGCAAATAGAAAAATCTCAGTATTGTTCCCAGTGAATTAAGGTTCTTGCTTCCTCACGAAAGAAATTGGAGACAACGTGATAAGTAAGAAGTGGATTTATTTAGAGAGAAACACACTCCACAGACAGAGTGTGGGCCATCTCAAAAGGCAACAGAGTCCTGAAATATGGTGTGGTTAATTTTTATGGACTGGGTAATTTCATAGGCTAACGAGTGGAAGGATTATTCCAAATACTTCAGGGAAGGAGTGGAGATTTCCAGGAATTGGGTCACTGAACGCATTTTGGCCTTTTATAGTCAGCCTCAGAACGGTCAAGGCCCTGGTGGGTGTGTCATTTAGCATACAAATGTGTTACAATGAGCGTATAATGAGGCTCAAGGTCTACTGGAAGTCGAATCTTCTGCCATCTTGGACCTAGTTAGTTCTAATCAGTTTTTGCCATGTCCTATGGTTCTGTCATTCTTTTAAAGGTTGTGCCCTGCCTCATTCCCTTCTATTTCAGTATGTCAAATTTCTCATTACTAAGTAATTTATTTTGAAATAACTCATCTCTAACTTTGTGTTCTTATGGAAGACCTTGGCAAAATGAAGTATCAATTTGTGTACATCTGTACTATTTTTTGTTTCCTTTCTTATTAACAGATTGGAAAATCTAAATTATTTGTAATTCTAAACTATGAAATCAGCTTTTTAAATAAATATAGGACTATTAGGTAATCTTGGATGATTATTAGTAGTTGTGTCTCTTAAGAGATTCATCCATTTTATGTAAATTGTCAAATTTATGGACAAGTTTTTTATAGTGTTTCCTATTGTCTCTTAAATATATGTGAGTTATGTGATGACATTCTCTCATTTATTTATGATATTGGTAAATGTCATGGGTAATATGATAGGGATCACCATAAATCCCTATCAGATTGTTTGTTAAAATTGCCATTTATCAACATTAATACTTCCAATCCAAGAGCATGTGATATCTTTCCATTTCTTTGAATTATCTTCAATTTCCTTTTTCAATGTTCTATAGTTCTCACTGTGTAAGTCTTTCACTTGCTTGGTTAGGTTTATTCCTAGGGGTGTTTTTTTGTTCGTTTGTTTGTTTGTTTTGATGTGACTTTAAATTTTATTTTTATTTTCCATTTCTGATATTTCATTGCTAGTGTAAAGAAATACAACAGATTTCTGTTTACTAATCTTGTGTCCTGCTACCTTGCTGAATTCATTTATAAGTTCTTGTGTGGAGTCCTTAGGATTTCCCACATAGAGTATCATGTTATCTGAATATAACAATTTTACCACTTCCTTTCTGATTTGGATACCTTTTATTTATTTATTTATTTTACTTTTATTTATTTTTATTGCTGTGACTAGGACTTCCAATACTATGATGAATAGAAGTGGTGAGACTGGGCATTCTTGTCTTGTTCCAGAATTTAATGGGAAGGCTTTCAGCTTTTCACCATTTAGTATTATGTTGGCTGTTGGTTTGTCATAAATAGCTTTATTATGTTGAGATATATTCCTTCTATACCCACTTTGGTGAGAATTTTTATCATGAATGAATGTTGAATTTTATCAAATGCTTTTTTTGCCTTTATTGAGATGATCATGTGGGTTTTGTCTTTCCTTTTTTTGACGTGGCATATCAATCACATTGATTGATTTACATATGTTGATCCATCCTTGTGACCCTGGAATTAATCCAACTTGATAGCAAATTTGAACTATGATTAATATAGTAAGATCACTAATGGATAAAGTAGACAAAATGCAAGAATAGATGAGTTATATAAGCAGAGATAGAAACTCTAAGATTAGAGAATGAAAAAGAAATACAAGAAATTAAAAAAGAATGTAAACATAAATGAAGCATGCCTTCATGGTCTCAAAAGTAAAACGAATATAGCTGAAGAAAGAATCAAGGAGCTTGAAATTACATCAATAGAAACTTGCCAAATTGAAATACAAAGGGCAAAAAAGAATGACAATGACAGAACAGAGCATTCAAGACTTGGTGAGGGCAGCAATTTCAAAAAGTGTAACATAAGAATAATTAAAATACCAGAAAAATAAAAAGACTAGAGCAGAAGAAATGTTTGAATGGTCAAAATGTCCCAAAATTAATGACAAAACATCAAGTTATAAATCCAGGAATTTCAGAGAACATCAAGGAGAATTAATATAAAAAAAATCTACACCTGAGCATGTCATATCAAACTGCAGAAAAACAAAGACAAAAATCTTGAAAAATTTGGGGGAATGGAGACCATCTTTTCTATATAGGAAGAAGGATAAAATTATAAAACATTTCTCATCAGAAACTATGCAAGCAAGAAGACAATAAAATGGAATATTGAAGTTTTATAAAACAAACAAATAAAAAAAACAACATGAGTGTAGACTATTTTATCCAACAAAATTAACACTTAAGATAGAAGGAGAAATAAAGACCTTCTTGGGCAAACAAAAATTGAGGGAACACATTGACAGCAGACCTGCTCTGCAAGAAATGTCAAAAACGTTTTATAAGGAGAGGAAAATCATATAGATCAGAAACATGTATAAAAATACATGTTTTATATATATATAAAAAAGGAGGAGCAACAGAGAAGTAATTTTAAAAGTTATAATCTTTTATTTTTCTTATTCTTAATTTATGGAAATGATAAATGTTTGCTTAAATTAACAATAGTAAAAATGTGTGGAGTGATTGTAGCATATGGGTAAGTGAAATTGGTAACAGAAATGTCATTAGGGGTGGGGAAAAAAAGGACTTGGGAATGTGAAATACTCTGATCTAAAATATCTGCACTCCACATGAAGCAGTAGTTATTTGAAGCAAATGTGGATTAGTTAAAAATATATATTATAAACTCTAGGGAAAAGACAAAGAATTTAAAAAATAAATATATTGATATCTTAGAGAGGATATAATCTGGAATCATATTTAATACTCCGTTAAACCAGAGAAGGAAGAAAAAGGGAAGAAAGTAGAAAGAACAAGTCCAAGAAATAAAAAAAAAAATCAGTTACAAATATGGTAGATATTAACCCAGCTATATCAATAATCACTTTCCATGTGAGTGGTCTAAATAACCACCCCCCAAAAAAAAATAAAACAGAGATTATCAAAAAGGATTAAAAAACCCACAACAACTGACTATATTTTATCTACAGAAAAGATAAAACAGTTCTTTAAAGACCCAGGTAAGTTAAAACAAAGAATGCAGAAAGATACACCCTGCTAAAACTAATCAAAATAAAACTGGTATAGTTATATTAATTTCAGACAAAGCAAACTTCAGAACAAGGAAATTTATTAGAGATAAAGACATCCATTGCATAATGAAAAAGTCAGCTTACTGAGAAAATATAAACATTCTTAATGTGTACGCACCCAACAACAGTGTTGAAATAACATGAGACAAGAAATGATAGCATTGTAAAGGAAAAAAGTTTTAAAGTGCACCTATAAAGTTAAAAACTTCAACATCCCTCTTTCAGTTTTTGATTGATCAAACAGACAATGTCTATCCTTAGTTAGTCTATAACTAAGAGTATTGTTAACTCAAACTGCATCATCAATCAACGTGACGAGATTATCATTTATAGAATACAGTATTCCTATGTGAAACAGCAAAATAAAAATTCTTCTTAAGCTGATATGGAATATTCACTCATAAAATACACTTAACAAATTTGAAATAAGAGAAAGAATACAAGATATGTTGCCAGACCACAACAGAATTAAACTATTAAATTAATTTAATTGAAATTAATCTATTTCTATTAAAATAATAGAAAGATAGAAAATTCCCAAGTATTTAGAGATTAAACATACATTTCTAAATAATACATGAGTCAAAGAAGAAGACAACAAAATTTTTAAAATAGTTGAACTAAATAAAAATACAACTTATCAAAGTTTGGGGGTATAGTGAAATAGCATTTAAAGGAAAATTTATGGCATTAGAAGCACATATTAGAAGATAAGAAAGATCTGAAATCAGTAGTATAAGATTCCACCATAGGTAAATAGAGAAAGAAGAACAATTTAGGCATAAAGTAAGCAGAAGAAAAGAAATAAAAATTAGAGGTGAAATCAAGGACATTTAAAAGGTGGAAACCATAGATAAAAGCAACAATGCTCAAAACTAGGTCATTGTAAACCTCTATCCTGCCTAAAGAAGGCAAAATATGAGAGAAGATATAAATTATCAGAATCAGAAATTAAAGAGGGAACATCACTACTGATCTCTTGAGTATTAAAAGAAAAATAAGGAATGCTATGAAAAACTATTTATGTTCACATATTTGATGACTTAGAGGAAATGGATCAATTATTTGAAAGCAAAAATTATCAAAACTTACACAAGGAGGAAGAGATCATTTGTATAGATCTATATCTGTCAAAGAAACTGGATCAATTACTTAGTAAATGTTCAAAAGGAAAGCTCCAGGCCTAGATGGTTTTGTGGAAGAATTATATCTATGTTTAAGGAAGAAATGATACCAATTTTCAACTTCTTGTTGACCAAAGAAATGTGCACAACCTAAAAGTTGAGAATTTTGTTTATTTTGCAGGAATTTTTAGGACTTCAAGCCTGAGAGACAGCGTCTCAAGTAACCCTGAGAGAATTGCTCCAAGGAGGCAAGGGGATAGCTAGGATTTATAGGAGTTTTGAGACAAAGCACAGGTAGTTGAGAATATCAAAATATTATTGTTAATGAAAGAAAACCAGATATCCCAAGTTAAGGAATTTAGTGCTTTTCTATGTATAGGAAGATGCAAGAGTCTGGGCTCACTGAAATCATTCCTTTGATATGAACCTCAGCTATCTGGGGCCAGTATCCTGTGTTTTCACATCCTGAGTTTCCTCAGGGTTCACTATAGGGAGTGGCTGCAATCTGATGGCTGCTAGATGGCAGATATTCTTTCCTTCCTGAATTTCCTCAGGGCTCACCAGCTCACTGTTGGCAGTGGCTGCAATCGCTGATGACTGACATCCTTTGTTTACTGATATGTCAGGAAATATTCCATTTCTCATTAAAAAAAAATAAAATCAGAGAAACACTTCCTAACTCATTCTATGAGGTCATTAATACTCTAATACCTAAGCTAGATAAATATAGTAGAAGAAAGGAAAACTACAGACCAATATTTCTCATGAACATAGACACAAATATCCTCAACAAAATACTACCAAATCACATGCAACAATGTGTAAAAAAAATTTATATTCCACAACCATGTTATATTTTCCCCTAGTATGCAAATATGGTTCAACATTTAAAAATCAGTGTAGTTCACCACATCAACATACTAAAGTAGAAAGCTCATATAATCATATCAACAGAGATAGAAACAGCATTTGACAAAATTCAACACCCACTCACTATTAAAAAAAAAACAGAATAAAAACATTTTTCATATGTAGAACCCCAAAGTTTAAGACTAAATCGGGTAGGAAGTGAGGGAATGGCACTGGATGATTTTCCTAGATGGCTCAGGAACTTGATGGCACATTCATCAATAGGTGAACAAATGATGGTGAAAGATAGAATTGTGAGGCATTTGGGGAATGGGCACCAAGTGAAATCTACCCTTTCCTTGGAATTCTTTAGATTAAGTGCGAAATCAGTCAAGGCTTTTAAAAGTTAGGATACAAAACAAATGACAAAGATAAATGTAGAATTGATGATGGTTGAACAGAATCACCCATTTTACTAATATGGAAGAGTAAAGATAGGAGGATTAAATAAGAGGAAGTTTAATCAAGACTGCATTGGCCAAGGCTGAATTAAACTCTCCTAGACTTACTTCTCCAAGTGTCCACTTCCTTAGATCACTGTATCATGATTCTTCAGTCATCTCCTTGGTTGAATGCAACTTACAGGATAATTTAAGTTATCAGGAGCAATACAACAAACACTAAGTAGAAACCCAAACAAACTTTCATATTTATTATTTTCTTCATTTGTTACAAGAATGTTTCAAGAGATAGTGTGATGAGACTGTTGAGAGGCCCCATAAGTGTGCTGTGCATCATGCTAATTATGGAGCTTATCATACTCCAGTAGATGTGTGATTGTAACAATCATTTTTTATTAAAATACTCCTCTCTCTTTTTTTGTTATAGCTAGAGATTTTGGAAAGAGTAAACAGTTAATCATAATTCTTTGAAGAGCAAAAAACAAGAGACCCTGGATTCTTGGAATGCTTCAGTGTTTTTGAGCTGAGGCTGAACATGACACAGGAAAAACGGTCAATAGGATAGGGTTTCATTCTTGTCTCTGATTAATTTTGTCACTCTGAACAAGTCATTTCATTTGACCCTCAGTTTCATTTTCTGTCAAATAGAGATGACAATCTATGCCAAACTCTACCTTGTAGCATAAAATGATGAATATAATTAACTATTTGGACAAGTATAAAAGTTGCATGGAATTTATATGGAAATGATTAAGGATTAAGTTACAGTAATTATTAACAATATCACAGCCAAAAAAAGGAGCTTCAGTTCCACTGCTTTATGTTTGTCTGGACTCTCAAGATCAATGTCCTATAATTTATAGTATTATTTACTAGTTTGAACTGGTCATCTTTCATTCTTTGTATGCTACCCATATTGAAAACACCTAGCATTCTCATATCTCAGTGATTTTACACAAGTCCTTCTGCCTGGTTTGAAATGCTCTCCAGCTATCTGACCACTTGGAAATTTTCTATTTATTTTAAGTCTTAGTTCTGTGAATCCTCCCCAGACTCATACAAGCCAAATGTGTGACTTTATCCTCCTGCCATTGTCAATATTCCTCAACTGTATGATCCTTTAGCACAGGAAATATGTCTTTTCATCATTATATGCTTGCAAAGCTCATTGTAAAGTTCATGCCACATAGCAGGTGATCAATACATATATTTAACTGTTTTATTGAGGAATAATTGATACATGATGAATTGCACAGAAAGTGTACACTTCAATGAGTTCCGATGTATATGTATGCACCTGTGAAGCCATCACCACAATTATAATTGTGATCATATTTATTAAACAAACCAAATTCTGAAATAAATATGTTGAGTATGTACTCCATGCCAGTCACTGCAGAGATTCTGGGTGTGCAAAGATGAATAGGGAACTAACCCTGCTTTTAAGAGGTTTGTTTCTGGTCCTGATTCTAGAATAGAAATGACATTTTATACTCACCAAGTATTGTCTATTGCATGTCAAATCCTGTCTGTGTATGTATTTCAGAAAGGATAGAAGGCTATCCTCAGAAGCAGCTCATAGAACGAGGGGCTGGAGATCCCAGAGACCAAGAAGAGTCAAGTTGAAGACTTCCCTGAGGTGTGTACATAAAGGTATCCAGTCATCAGGTGACAGAAATGAGGCCAGGCGTATCAAGGTTATATCTAGAATCAGGATGAAGTAGTAAGTGGAAATGGATTAGTAATGGAGAAATTAGGTTATTAGTCAGAATGAAAACAATAAAGCAAGTTTTACAGAATGGAATTGATTGAAAAACTCATGAAATTAAATCTACAAATGCTGGTAAAGAGATAGTATGCACTTATTTTTTTTAATTTTAAAAATTTTTTTTTTTAATTTTATTTTTTAAGCTTATTAAGTTTGTTTCTAAAAAATAGAAATTAAAAAGCATCTTTTGATGTGATCAAACTTTTTAAGTGTTCTTTTATGCTAATACATTGTTGATAAACTTCCTTTTTTCTGAATTTTATTTTATTATTATTTCTATATACAGCAGATTCTTATTAGTTATCTACTTTATACATATTGCTATATATATGTCAATCCCAATCTCCCAATTCATCCCACTACCCACCACCCATTTTCCCCCTTTGGTGTACATACATTTGTTCTCTACATCTGTGTCTCTATTTCTGCTGTACAAACCAGTTCACCTGTACCATTTTTCTAGATTCCACATATATGTGTTAATATATGATATTTGTTTTTCTCTTTCTGACTTACTTCCCACTCTGTGTGACAGTCTCTGGGTCCATCCATATCTAAAAATGACCCAGTTTTGTTCCTCTTTATGGCTGAGTAATATTCCATTGTATACATGTATCACATCTTCTTTATCCATTTGTCTGTCAATGGGCATTTAGGTGGTTACCATGACCTGACTATTGTAAACAGTGCTGCAATGAATATTGGAGTGCATGCTTCTTTTTGAATTATGGTTTTCTCTGGGTATATGCCCAGTAGTGGGATTGCTGGGTCATATGGTAATTCTATTTTTAATTTTAAGGAACCTCCATACTGTTTTCCATAGTGGCTGTATCAATTTACATTCCCACCAACAGTGCAAGAACGTTCCCTTTTCTCCACACCCTCTCCAGGGTTTGTTGTTTGTAGATTTTCTAATGATGCCCATTCTAACCAGTGTGAAGTGATACCTCATTGTAATTTTGATTTGCATTTCTTTAATAATTAGTGATGTTGAGCAGCTTTCCATGTACTTCTTGCCCATTTGTATGTCTTCTTAGTAGCCACTTTTTATATATAGACTTCCATACACTTCTGGATCAAGTCTTGGATAGAGAAGATTCCATGGGACTTCATAATAGTATCTGAATGATTTGGATGTACAATATTTATGTCTAACTGATTTTGACTTCAACCTACAATTCTCCTGTCCTTCCAATGTCTCTGTCCTGTTAGAATATATTCACACTCTCAACTTGAAATTCAGTGCAACTGAAAAACATATGTAACTTTTACTCTACGCCTCTATTCAACTGGTTATCTTCTTTCATTTTCTTTCTCAAACCAAGCTCATGATATTTTAAGTATATTCTCAAATTGCTCTCTTATAATGTTCTCCCCATCCTTATTACCTTCGTCACTGTTTGTTTCTTTTCAGTATCCTAGCTATTATTCGAAGCATACACTGGTCTGAACTCTCTGTTGATGCTTTCTACTAGCTCTATAACCACCATGTCCCTCTGTTTTCTTTCTTTCCACACACAGCACTGAGTATTTGGACCACCCATTTTGTTTCTTTGTTATTGTCAGTTTATTCCAAAGGCTGCTCATTTCAAACGATCTTGCTTTGGTTTCAATTGGATGCAGGTATATTAGTTTTCCTCTACAACACGATTTATGAGCATTAAAGTACAGAAAAAATATCTCAAGTCTCTTACAGAATGGTAAGGTTAGATGATAACAAGGTTAGTGTCCTTGTTGATTACAGATATTTAAAATCTCATATATTTTCTTGGATGCATTGAGAATAGTTTAGTGATGGGCCTTAATATTTCTCATGGCTTCCAAACAAGGAGTTGTCTCCCTCCTGAGAGAGGTGAATCATTGAAAGGAGTGAGCAAGGAATACAAGTTAAAGCAGTGTGGATGGACCTTGAGTGAAAACAGGAAGATTTAGGATACCTGTAGAAAGACAAGTCAGCATTATATAGAGACAAATTAATACTTTGGGATTAAACTGTCTGTGAAGGATAGAAGCATGGCAGACTAAAAATAGGCATGGAGTAATTCAGAGCCTAATCAGGCTCTGTCACACATAATAAGTAAAAAAGTTTTAACAAAACATTAGCCATCTGAGCAGCCCAGAAGACCTGCAGAGGAAGATGAGAGTATTACGGCTGCAGTATTAACATCACTGTTATTAGGTTGGTGATGATTAACAGGATGTGGCCCCAAAGGGACAAGGTGAGCTTTCATAGGACATCATTATGTCAGAAGATGATGGTCTCAAATTGGATAGCAAAGCTGAACTGTCTTTCAGGAAAGACATCAGTCCCAAGGACACAAAAATGAAACTGGACCAGCCTGAGCAGGAATTGGAGTTATACTAGCAAAAATACATGTGATATAAAATTAAATTGAGACATAAATTTATGACAAACAGTCACACCTGTTTCATTCAGATTTTATGATAATGAGTGAATTGAAACTATGAAGCAGAAAACCAAAGAACTTCATAACCAATTCACCTAGGTAACTAGGGGAATGTTTTATATCATCTATCATCAGGAGAAATTGATTAAAAACCCCTTGCACTTAGAGTCTGGTGCTAGGTGCCATGGGAAATGAAAAGGAAACCTCAAGCCTAACTTTTCACTGGAGCTTACAATGTAGTGGAAGAGGAAACACCAACACAGATTAAAAACACTGATAAATAAATACATAACTGCTGACAGCTATATGTAATTGTGAAAGAACTGTCTTTTGGAATATGAGTATATTCTGTTATTTTTAGAATATCCAAAGTGGGATTAATATGTTGGTATGGAAATTTTTCCCATAAATGAAGAATTTTAAATATCAGCGGCAATGGATATGATTTGGTGGGAAGGAAATAATAAACTGTAAAAGGCTGGTAAAAGCCTGAAGGTTCAGAGAAATTATGTTGGTTGATAAAATGTGTTTGCATTTAATCAAACATCCCTTTGTGCTCTGTAAAGTTGGAGATAAACTCTTAGAAACAAAATACTGTATTATTATATCAGGTTCTGTAACTTGTATTAAAAAATCTTTCTGATATAATATACATTTTATCAACCAGCATACTTTCTCTGAACCTCCAGAAAGGTTTTTAAATACAAGTTATAGAAACTTATTTAAAATGGGCTTAAGGTGTGAGAAATATTACATAATTATGTAACACATCTAGAAGTGGAGAATCCTCAGACCTCATATAATCAGGACTCTAACTCTGTTTCTCTGTGAATTTGTCTCAGCAATGCCTCATTCTGTGTATTCACTTAGTCTTCAATCACTTTCAAGGTTGCCACCAAAAGCACATATTGTAAGAGAGAGAGAACCTTACTTCCCAGGCATTTCTCCTAAGAGAAAGGAAATACAGTTGACTTCTGAGCATCATGGTTTTGAACTGCACAGGTCCACTTATATGTAGATTTTTCTTTTCAATATAAATACTACTGGAAGAAGTGGAGGAGTGGTGATATAGTCAAGTTCCATACCCCCAGGTGGGGGACACCAAAACAGGAGAATAATTATAATTGTAGAGGTTCTGCCAAAGAAGCAAGGAGTCTGAGACACACATCAGGCTCCCCATCCCAGGGTTCCTGCACCAGGAAGATAAGCCCCGAGAATGTGTGACTTTGAAGGCCAGTGGGGCTTAGTTTCAGGAGTATCAGAGGGCTGGGGAAAACAAAGATTACAATCTTAAAAGATACATACAAAATCTCACATGCTCCAGGAACCAGGGCAGAATCAGCAATTTGAAGGGAGCTTGGGTTGGACCTACCTGCTGATCTGGAGAGTCTTCTGGAGAAGCAGGAGGAAACTGCAGCTCACCCTGGTGACATAGACACTGGCAGAAGTCACTTTTGGGAGCTCATTGTAACATGTGGACACATGTTCTTCCCCTGGACATGACCCTGCCCACAAGAAGGCACATAACCTGATCCCACACACTAGTGCACAGACACTAGATTCAGGACCCCTAGGTCCCTGCAGTCAGAGACCCCAGGACCCAGATCCACCCACTAGTGGGAAGATACCAGCCCAAGAATCCCTGGCCCTGTTCACCAGTGGGCCTGCTCTAGTCTGGGACCAGCCTGACCCACCAGCAAATGGACACCAATCACAGGACAACCACAGCCCCATAGCCTGTGGAACCAGCCCACTGATCAACAGGTCAGCATCTGCCCTGGCACCTGCTGGACCCTGGCCCCACTTACCAGACAGTCTGGTCTAGCCTTAGGACCAGGCTCATCCAGCAGCAGGTAGACACCAGTGCAGTACAAACATAGTCCCACAGCCAGTGGACCCAACCCACCTACCAGCAGGCCAATAATTTCTCTGGGACTGGCTGGCACTAGCCCTACCCAATAACAAGCCAACAAAATCTTCAGAACATCCTTGACACTTCAGCCAGCTGTGTCTGGGACCAGCCCCATTCATCAGTGGTCTGACACAGCTCTTGGACCCCTGAGTCCTGTAGCCAGACCCTAGGACCCAGCGCTGGTCACCAGTGGTCTGGCAATAGCCCCAGGATCTGGCTTCACCTGCCAGTGGGTGGACACAAGCCCAGGAGTCTCCTGGACTCTGATTCTGCCCAAAAGTGAGCCAACAGTAACCCCAGCCCCCTGTGTGCCCCATCCAGGGTTCTGCAGCTAGTTGCCACATGACCTGGCTGCCTCAACCAGAGGCTAGCAGCCTCGGCACAAGGCAGGGCCTGGCATCCAACTGGACTAGGGGCTAACCAAGCCCAGACCACAACAGTAGTAAGTTGCCATAATAGTAAGACCCATGCAGCTTACACAGGGGGCACCCCTAGTGCATACAGCTGTGTTGACAGGAGGGGAGTGTGCCTCTGTGATGCATAGGACATCTCCTACAAAATGTCATTTTTCCAAGGCCATGAAATGTAACCAACCTACCAGATACATAGAAATAAAAGGCAAGTTAGACGAAATGAGGCAACAGAGAAGTATGTTCCAAATGAAGGAACAAGATAAAACCCCAGAAGAAGAACTAATTGAAGTGGAGATAGTCAATCTACCCAAGAAAGAGTTCAGGGTAATGATCATACAGGCGATTAAAGAACTCAGGAGAAGAATGGATGCACAGAGTGAGAAGTTAGACAATTTTAACAGAGTTAGAAAATGTAAAGAACAACAAAGAGATGAAAAAATATAATAACTGAAATGAAAAATACATTAGAAGGAATAAACAGTAACGTAAATGATACAGAGAAGTGGATCAGTGAGCTAGAAGATAAAGTAATGGAAATCACTGATGCTGAAAAGAAAAAAAGAACAGAAAGAAATGAAGACAGTTTAAGAGACCTCTGGGACAACATTGAATGTGTTAATATTTGCATTATAGGGGTCCCAGAAAGATAAAAGAGACACAGCGGGGCTGAGAAGATATTTGAAGGCATAATTTATGAAAATCTCCATAACCTGGGAAAAGAAACTTACATCTAAGTCCAAGAAGCACAGAGCATATCAAATAGGATTAATCCAAAGATTACATTGTAATTTAATTGACAAAAAAATTAAAGCTAAAGAGATAATGTTAAAAACAGCAAGGAAAAAGGCAACAAGATACATATAAGGAAAGTCCCATAAGGTTATTAGTTGACTTTTCAGCAGAAACTCTACAGGTCAGAAGGTAGTGGAATGATATATTTAGAGTGATGAAAGGGAAAAACGTACAACCAAGAATACTCTACCTGGCAAAGCTCCCATTCAGATATGATAGAGAGATCAAAAGTATTACGAAAAAAAAAAAAAGGTGGGGACTTCCCTGGTAGTACAGTGGTTGAGAGTCCACCTGCCGATGCAGGAGACATGGGTTTGTGCCCCAGTCCAGGAAGATCCCACATGCCGTGGAGTGGCTAGGCCCATGAGCCAAGGCTGTTGAGCCTGCACGTTCGGAGCCTGTGCTCCACAATGCGAGAGACCACAACAGTGAGAGGCCCATATAGCGGAAAAAAAAAAATGTATTACAGTGGCACATACATACAATGGAATATTACTCAGCCATAAAAACAAATGAAACTGAGTTATGGTAGTGAGGTGGATGGACCTAGAGTCCGTCATACAGAGTGAAGGAAGTCAGAAAGAGAAAAACAAATACTGTATCCTAACATATATGTATGGAATCTAAGAAAACAATGGTTCCAATGAACCTAACAGCAGGACAGGAATAAAGATGCAGACATAGAGAATGGACTTGAGGACACAGGGAGGGGGAATTGTAAGCTGGGATGAAGTAAGAGAGTAGCACTGACATAGACTACCAAATGTAAAATTGAAAGCTAGTGGGAAGCAGCTGCATAGCACAGGGAGATCAGCTCAGTGCTTTGTGACCACACTAAAGGGATGGGATAGGCAGGGTGGCAGGGAGGTGCAAGAAGGAGGGGATATGGGGATATATGTGTACATATAGCTGATTCATTTTGTTATACAGCAGAAACTAATGCAACATTGTAAAGCAGTTATAATCCAATAAAGATGTTAAAAAACACACACACAAAAGTATTACAGATAGGCAAAAGCTAAAAGGGTTCAGCACCACCAAACAACATTATAAGAAATGTGAAAGGGACTTATCAAAGCAAAAAATAAAAAGCCACAGCTAAAAATATGAAAGTTGTGAAAGGAAGAATTTCATCAGTAAAGGAAAATATATAGTAAACATAGCAAATTATACATGCTACAAAGCTAGTAGAAAGGTTAAAAGACAAAAGCAGAGAACTAGGAAGATGGCAGAAGAGTGAGACATGGAGATCACCTTCTTCCCCAAAGATACATCAGAAATACATCTACACGTGGAATAACTCCTACCGAACACCCACTGAACGCTGGCAGAAGACCTCAGACCTCCCAAAAGGCAAGAAACTCCCCACGTACCTGGGTAGGGCAAAAGAAAAAAGAATAAACAGAGACATAAAGGATAGGGATGGAACCTGCACCAGTGGGAGGGAGCTGTGAAGGAGGAAAGGTTTCCACACACTAGGAAGCCCCTTCATGGGCGGAGACTGTGGGTGGTGGAGGGGGGCAGCTTCGGAACCGAGGAGGAGAGCACAGCAACAGGGGTACGGAGGGCAAAGTGGAGAGATTCCCGCACAGAGGATCAGTGCCGACCAGCACTCACCAGCCCGAGAGGCTTGTCTGCTCACCCGCCAGGGCGGGCAGGGGCTGGGAGCTGAGGCTCGGGCTTCAGTCGGAGTTCAGGGAGAGGACTGGTGGAACGAACACAGCTTGAAGAGGTTAGTGCACCATGGCTAGCTAAGAGGGAGTCCAGGGAAAAGTCTGGACCTGTCAAAGAGGCAAGAGACTTTTTCTTCCCTCTTTGTTTCCTGGTGTGTGAGGAGAGGGGATTAAGAGAGCTGCTTAAAGGAGCTCCAGAGACAGGCGTGAGCCACGGCTAACAGCGCAGACCCCAGAGACAGGCATGGGACACTAAGGTTGCTGAGGCAGACACCAAGAAGCCTGTGTGCGAGCACAGGTCACCATCCACACCTCCCCTCCTGGGAGCCTGTGGAGCCCACAACTGCCAGGGTCCCAGGATTCAGGGACAGCTTCCCCGGGAGAACGCACGGTGCGACGCAGGCTGCTGAAACGTCACACTGGCCTCAGCCGCTGCAGGCTCGCCATGCACTCTGTGGCCCTCCCTCCCCCTGGCCTGAATGAGTCAGAGCCCCAGAATCAGCTGCTCCTTTAACCCTGTTCTGTCTGAGCTAAGAAAAGACGCCCTCCGGCAACCTACACGCAGAGGCGGGGCCAAATCCAAAGCTGAACCCAGCAGCTGTGAAAACAAAGAAGGGAAGGGGAAACCACTCCCAGCAGCCTCAGGAGCAGCGGATTAAGTCTACACAATCAACCTGATGTACCCTGCATCTGTGGAATACCTGAATAGACAATGAATCACTCCAAATTGAGGAGGTGGACTTTGAGAGCAAGATTTATTATTTTTTCCCCTTTTCCTCTTTTTGTGAGTGTATATGTGTATGCTTCTGTGTGAGATTTTGTCTGTATAGTTTGCTTTCGCCATTTATCCTAGGGTCCTCTCCATCCGTTTTCTTTTTTTTTACTTAAAAAAAATTTTTTTCTTAATAATTATTTTTTATTTTGATAACTTTATTTTATCTCTTTCTTTCTTCCTTTCTTTCTTTCTTTCTTTCTTTCTTTCTTTCTTTCTTTCTTTCTTACTTTTTCTCCCTTTTATTCTGAGCCATGTGGATGAAAGGCTCTTGATGCTGCAGCCAGGAGTCAGTGCTGTGCTTCTGAGGTTGGAGAGTCAACTTCAGGACACTGGTCCGCAAGAGACCTCCCAGCTGCATGTACTATAAAAATTCCACAGGGATCTCCATCTCAACACCAACACCGAGCTTAACTCAACGACCAGCAAGATACAGTGATGGACACCCTATGCCAAACAACTAGCAAGATAGGAACACAAATCCACCCATTAGCAGAGAGGCTGCCTAAAATCATAATAAGGCCACAGACCCGCAAAAAACACACCACCAGACGTGGACCTGCCCACCAGAAAGACAAGATGCAGCCTCATCCACCACAACACAGGCACTAGTCCCCTCCACCTGGAAGCCTCCACAAACCACTGAGCCAACTTTAGCCACTGGGGACAGACACCAAAAACAACAGATACTATGAACCAGCAGCCTGCAAACAGGAGACCACATGAACAGTAAGATAAGTAAAATGAGAAGACAGAAAAACACACAGCAGTTGAAAGAGCAAGATAAAAACCCACCAGAACTAACAAATGAAGAGAAAATAGGCAGTCTACTTGAAAAATAATTCAGAATAATGATGGTAAAGATGATCCAAAATCTTGGAAATAGAATAGAGAAAATGCAAGAAACATTTTACAAGGAACTAAAAGAACTAAAGAGGAAACAAGCAATGATGAACAACACAGTAAATGAAATTAAGAATACTCTAGAAAGGATCACCAGTAGAATAACTGAGGCAGAAGAACAGATAAGTGACCTGGAAGATAAAATAATGGAAATAACTACTGCAGAGCAGAATAAAGAAAAAAGAATAAAAAGAACTGAGGACACTCTCAGAGACCTCTGGGACAACATTAAACACACCAACATTCGAATTATAGCAGTCCCAGAAGAAGAAGAGAAAAAGAAAGGGACTGAGAAAATATTTGAAGAGATTATAGTTGAAAACTTCCCTAATATGGGAAAGGAAATACTTAATCAAGTCCAGGAGGCACAGAGAGTCTCATACAGGATAAATCCAAGGAGAAACATGCCAAGACATATATTAATCAAACTGTCAAAAATTAAATACAAAGAAAACATGTTAAAAGCAGCAAGAGAAAACAACAAATAAAACACAAGGGAATCCCCATAAGGTTAACAGCTGATCTTTCAGCAGAAACTCTGCAAGCCAGAAGGGAGTGGCAGGACATATTTAAAGTGATGAAGGAGAAAAACCTACAACCAAGATAATTCTACCCAGCAAGGATCTCATTCAGATGTGACGGAGAAATTAAAATCTTTACAGACAAGCAAAAGCTGAGAGAGTTCAGCACCACCAAACCAGCTTTATAACAAATGCTAAAGGAACTTCTTGAGGCAAGAAACAGAAGAGAAGGAAAAGACCTACAATAAAAAACCCAAAACAATTAAGAAAATGGGAATAGGAACATACATATTGATAAATACCTTAAATGTAAATGGATTAAATGCTCCCACCAAAAGACACAGACTCGATGAATGGATACTAAAACAAGACCCAGGGCTTTCCTGGTTGCGAAGTGGTTGAGAGTCTACCTGCCAAGGCACGGGACACAGGTTCATGCTCTGGTCTGGGAATATCCCACATGCCGCAGGGCAGCTATGCCCGTGAGACATGGCCACTGAGCCTGCACATCCAGAGCCTGTGCTCCACGACAGGAGAGGCCACAATAGTGAGAGGCCCGCATATGGAGAAAAACAAACAAACAAACAACAAAAAAAAAACAAGGCCCATATATATGCTATCTACAAGAAACCCACTTCAGACCTAGGGACATATACAGACTGAAAGTGATGGAATGGAAAAAGATATTCCATGTAAATGGAAACCAAAAGAAAGCTGGAATAGCAATTCTCATATCAGACAAAATAGACTTTAAAATAAAGACTATAAGAGACAAAAATGTACACTACATAGTGATCAAGGGATCGATCCAAGAAGAAGATATAACAATTGTAAATATTTATGCACCCAACATAGGATCACCCCAATACATAAGGCACATCCTAACAGCTATAAAAGGGGAAATTGACAGTAATACATTCATAGTAGGGGACTTTAAAACCCCACATTCAGGGATGGACAGATCATCCAAAATGAAAATAAATAAGGAAACACAAGCTTTAAATGATACATTAAAGAAGATGGGCTTAATTGATATTTATAGGACATTCTAACCAAAAAAAAAAAAAAACAGAATACACATTTTTCTCAAGTGCTCATGGAACATTCTCCAGGATAGATCATATCTTGGGTCAAAAATCAAGCCTTGGTAAATTTATGAAAATTAAAATTGTATCAAGTATCCTTTCTGACCACAATGCTACAAGACAAGATATCAATTACAGGAAAAGCTCTGTAAAATATACATACATACGGAGGCTATACAGTACACTACTTAATAACGAATTGATCACTGAAGAATCAAAGAGGAAATCAAAAAATACCTAGAAAGAAATGACAATGAAGACAGGACGACACAAAAGCTAAGGGATGCAGCAAAAGCAGTTCTAAGAGGGAAGTTTATAGCAACACAATCCTACCTTAAGAAACAGAAAACATCTCGAATAAACAACCTAACCTTGCACTTAAAGCAATTAGGGAAAGAAGAAGAAAAAATCCTCCAATGTGAGCAGAAGGAAAGAAATCATAAAGATCATATCAGAAATAAATGAAAAAGAAATGAAGGAAAAAATAGGAAAAGTCAATGATAATAAAAGCTGGTAATTTGAGAAGATAAACAAAATTGATAAACCATTACCCAGACTCATGAAGAAAAAAAAGGAGAAGACTCAAATCAATACAATTAGAAATGAAAAAGGAGAAATAACAACTGACACTGCAGAAATACAAAAGATCATGAGAGATTAGTACAAGCAATGCTTTGCCAATAAAATGGACAACCTGGAAGAAATGGACAAATTCTTAGAAAGGCACAACCTGCCAAGACTGAATCAGGAAGAAATAGAAAATATGAACAGACCAATCACAAGCACTGAAATTGAAATTGTGATTAAAAACCCTCCAACAAATAAAAACCCAGGACCAGATGGCTTCACAGGCTAATTTTATCAAATTTTTAGAGAAGAGCTAACACCTATCCTTCTCAAACTCTTCCAAAATATAGCAGAGGAAGGAACACTCCCAAACTCATTCTACAAAGCCACCATCATCCTGATACTGAAACCAGACAAGGATGTCACAAAGAAAGAAAACTACAGGCCAATATCACTGATGAACATAGAAGCAAAAATCCTCAACAAAATACTAGCAAACAGAATCCAACAGCACATTAAAAGGATAATACACCATGATCAAGTGGGGTTTATTCCAGGAATGAAAGGATTTCTCAATATATGCAAATCAATCAATGTGATACACCATATTAAAAAATTGAAGGAGAAAAACCATATGATCATCTCAATAGATGCAGAGAAAGCTTAGACAATATTCATCACCTGTTTATGGTAAAAACCCTGCAGAAAGTAGACATAGAGGGAACTTTCTTCAACACAATAAAGGCCATATATGGCAAACCCACAGCCAACATCGTCCTCAATGGTGAAAAACTGAAACCATTTCCACTAAGATAAGGAACAAGACAAGGTTGCCCACTCTCACCACTCTTATTCAACATAGTTTTGGAAGTTGTAGCCACAGCACTCAGAGAAGAAAACGAAATAAAAGATCCAAATCAGAAAAGAAGAAGTAAAGCTATCACTGTTTGCAGATGACATGATACTATACATAGAGAATCCTAAAGATGCTACCAGAAAACTACTAGAGCTAATCAATGAATTTGGTAAAGTAGCAGGATACAAAATTAATGCACAGAAATCTCTGGCATTCCTATACACTAATGATGAAAAATCTGAAAGTGAAATCAAGAAAACACTCCCATTTACCATTGCAACAAAAAGAATAAAATATCTAGGAATAAACCTACCAAAGGAGACAAAAGACCTGTATGCAGAAAATTATAAGACACTGATGAAAGAAATTAAAGATGATAAAAATAGATGGAGAGATATACCATGTTTTTTTTTTTTTTTTTTTTCTTGGATTGGAAAAATCAACATTGTGAAAATGACTCTGCTACCCAAAGCAATCTACAGATTCAATGCAATCCCTATCAAACTACCACTGGCATTTTTCACAGAACTAGAACAAAAATTCCACAGTTTGTATGGAAACACAAAAGACCCCAAATAGGCAAAGCAATCTTGAGAATGAAAAATGGAGCTGGAGGAATCAGGCTCCCTGACTTCAGACTATATTACAAAGCTACAGTAATCAGGACAGTATGGTACTGGCAGAAAAACAGAAAGATAGATCAATGAAACAGGATAGAAAGTCCAGAGAAAAACCCACGCACATATGGTCAACTTATTTTTGATAAAGGAGGCAGGAATGTACAGTGGAGAAAGGGTAGCCTCTTCAATAAGTGGTGCTGTAGAAACTGGACAGGTACATGTAAATGTATGAGATTAGGACACTCCCTAACACCATACACAAAAATAAGCTCAAAATGGATTAAATATCTAAATGTAATGCCAGAAACTATCAAACTCTTAGAGGAAAACGTAGTCAGAACCGTCTATGACATAAATCACAGCAAGATCCTTTTTGACCCACCACCTAGAGGAATGGAAATAAAAACAAAAATAAATAAATGGGACCTAATGAAACTTAAACACTTTTGCACAGCAAAGGAAACCATAAACAAGACCAAAAGACAACCCTCAGAATGGGAGAAAATATTTGCAAATGAAGCAAGTGACCAAGGATTAATCTCCAAAATTTACAAGCAGCTCATGCAGCTCAATAACAAAAAAAACAAAGAACCCAATCCAAAAATGGGCAGAAGGCCTAAATAGACATTTCCCCAAAGAAGATATACAGATTGCCAACAAACACATGAAAGAATGTTCAACATCATTAGTCATTAGAGAAATGCAAATCAAAACTGCAATGAGATATCATCTCACACCGGTCAGAATGGCCATCCTCAAAAAATCTAGAAACAATAAATGCTGAAGAGGGTATGGAGAAAAGGGAACTTTCTTGCACTGTTGGTAGGAATGTAAATTGATACAGCCACTATGGAGAACAGTCTGGAGGTTCCTTAAAAAAACTAAAAATAGAACTACAATATGATCCAGCAATCCTATTTCTGGGCATATAACCTGAGAAAACCATAATTCAAAAAGAGTCATATACCAAAATGTTCATTGCAGCTTTGTTTACAATAGCCAGGACATGGAAGCAACCAAAGTGTCCATCATAGGATGAATGGATAAAGAAGATATAGCACATATATACAATGGAATATTACTCAGCTATGAAAAGAAATGACATTGAGTAATTTGTAGTGAGGTGGATGGACCTAGAGTGTGTCATACAGAGTGAAGTAAGTCAGAAAGAGAAGGACAAATACTGTATGCTAACACATATATATGTAATCTAAGGAAAAAAGAATTCATGAGGAACCTAGGGGTAAGATGGGAATAAAGACACAGACCTACTGGAGAATGGACTTGAGGATATGGGGAGGGGGAAAGTAAGCTGTGATGAAGTGAGAGATTGGCATGGGCATATATACACTACCAAACATAAAATAGATAGCTAGTGGGAAGCAGCCACATAGCACAGGGAGATCAGCTCAGTGGTTTGTGACCACCTAGAGCGGTGGGATAGAGAGAGTGGGAGTGAGGGAGATGCAAGAGGGAAGCAATATGAGAACATATGTATATGTATAACTGAGTCACTTTTTTATAAAGCAGAAACTAAAAACTATATATATATATATATATATATATATATATATATATATATATATATATATATATATACTGGATTAATAAAAGGTTATAAATATGAAAAAAGGACAAAAGCAGTACAATTATCTTTATCAATAATAAGAAGTTTAGGGATACATAAAATATTTAGATATATAATATGATTGTGAAAAGAGTAGTCATGAGGGGATGAGAGTACAAATGTAGGAATATTAAAATGCATTTGAAATTAATAGATCAGCAACTTAAAGCAATGATGTATATATATATGTATATATATATATATATATATATATGGATATTGGTATATCGATATAGAGATTATGGATATAGATATATATAAACCTCATGGTAACCACAAGCCAAAAATCTGTAATAGTTACACACACAAAGAAAGAGAAGGAGGTCTAGATATAACACTAAAGACAGTCATCAAATCTCAAGGAAAGAGAACAAAAGAAGAAAATAATAAAAAAGAATTACAAAAGGAACCAAAAACAATATATAAAATAGCAACAAGAATATAAATATCAACAATTCCTTTTTATGTAACTGGAGTAATGAGCCAAACAAAAGATATAGAGTGGCTGAACGGATATAAAAACAAGACCTGTTTACATGCTGCCTATAATAGAATTACTTCAGACCTAAAGACACACGCAGACTGAAAGGGAGGAGATGGAAAAAGGTATTCTGTGCAAATGGAAATCAAAGGAAAACTGGTGTAAAAATACTTATATCAGACAAAATAGTCTTAAAAAAAAGACTGTTATAAGAGACAAAGAAGGATATTACATAATGATTAAGGGATCAATCAAAGAAGATATAACAATTATAAATATATAAGTACCCAACATAGGAACACTTAAATACATAAAGCAAATATTACAGACATAAAGGGTGAAACTCACAGCAGCACAATAATAGTAGGGTACTGCAACACCCCACTTACATCAATGGACAGATCTTCCATACAGAAAGTCAATAAGGAAACACTAGCCTTAAATGACACTTTAAACAAGATGGAGAATATATATATATATTCAATTGATGTGATATACCACATTAACAAATTGAGGAATATAAAGCATATGATCATCTCAATAGATGCAGAAAAAGCTTGTGACAAAATGCAACATATATTTATGATAAAACACTCTAGAAAATGGATATAGAGGGAAGATTCCTCAAAATAATAAAGATCATATATAATAAGCCCACAGCTAACATCATTCTCAATGTTGAAAAGTTGAAAACATTTCCTCTAAAATAAGGAACAAGACAAGGATTCCCATTCTTGCCATTTTTATTCAATACAGTTTTGGAAGTCCTAGCCACAGAAATCAGACAGGAAAAAAGAAATAAAAGGAATCCAAGTTGGAAAGGAAAATGTTAAATGGTCATTATTTGCAAATGACAGGATACTATACAGAGAAAATCTGAAAGATGCCATCATAAAACTACCAGAGCTCATCAATGAACTTGGTAAAGTTGAAGGATACTAAATTACTCTACAGAAATATGTTGCATTTCTATACACTAAGAACAAATTATCAGAAAGAGAAATTAAGGAAACAATTCTACTTACAATTGCATGAAAAAGATAAAATACCTAGAAATAACCTACCTAATGATGCAAAAGATCTGTAGTCAGAAAACTATGACACTGATGAAAGCAGTTGAAGATGACACAAACTGATGGAAAAATATAACATTCCTGGATTGGAAGAATTAATATTGTTAAAATGACTATATAACCCAAGGCAATCTTCATATTCAGTGCAATCCCTCCAAAACACCAATGACATTTTTCAAAGAACTAGAACAAATAATTCCAAAATTTGTATGGAAACACAAAAGACCCAAAATAGCCTAAATAATCTTGAGAAAGAACAGAGCTGGAGGTATCAGGCTCCCTGACTTCAGACTATACTACAAAGCTACAGCAGTCAAATCAGTTCAGTGTGTAGTGCTGGCACAAATACAGACACATAAAATAGAGAGCTCAGAAATAAGCCCATGCTCTTATGGTAAATTAATCAATGGCAAAGGAGACAAGACTGTACAAAAGAGAAAAGGCAGTCTATTCAATAAGTGGTGCTGGGAAAACTGGACAACTACATATGTAAAAAAATGAAAATGAAATTAGAACACTTTCTAAAAACATGTAATTAGGACATTTTCTCACACCATGCAAAAAATAAACTCAAAATGTATTAGAAACCTAAATGTAAGAACAGATACCATAAAACCTCTTGAAGAAAACATAGGCAGAACACTCTTTGATGTAAATTGTGGCAATATTTATTTTTGATCTGTCTCTCAAAGCAAAGAATATAAAAGCAAATATAAGCTAATGTGACCTAGTATAACTTCCATCTTTTGCACAGCAAAGGATACCATTGACAAAATGAAAAGAAAAACTACTGAATGGGATAAAATATTTACAAATGATAAAATATTTACAATATTTACAAATGATATTTACAAATGATAAAAATATTTACAAATGATATTTACAAAATGATAAGGTTTTTTTAAAAAATTTTTGATTGGGGTATAGTTGTTTTACAATGCTGTGTTTGTTTCTGCTTTACAAAAAAGTGAATCAGCTATATGCATACATATATCCCACCCCTCTTGGACCTCCCTCCCACACCCCACCCCCACCCCACCCATCTAGGTCACCAGAGAGCACTGAGCTGAGTTCCTTGCGCTGTACAGCAGGTTCTCACTAGCTATCTGTTTTACACATGGTAGTATATATATGTCAGTCCCAATCTCCCAATTCATCTGACCCCCTCTTGCCTACCTGTGTCCACATGTTCATTCTCTATGTCTGCATCTCTATTCATGCCCTGAAGAAAGGTTCATCTGTAACATTTTTCTAGATTCCACATATATGCGTTAATATATGATGTTTGTTTTTCTCTTTCTGACTTCACTCTGTATGGCAGGCTCTAGATCTACCTACATCTCTACAAATGACCAAGTTTTGTTCCTTTTTATGGCTGAGTAATATTCCACTGTATGTATGTACCACATCTTCTTTATCCATTCATCTGTTGATAGACACTTAGGTTGCTTCCATGTCCTGACTATTGTAAACAGTGCTGCAATGAACATTGGAGTGCATGTGTGGTTTTTTAAAAATATTTATTTATTTGGTTGCATTGGGTCTTAGCTCTGGCACATGGGATCTTCGTTGTGGCATGCAGGATCTTTTAATTGTGGCATGTGGGAATTTTAGTTGCTACGTGTGAGATCTTTAGTTGTGGCATGTGAACTCTTAGTTGTGGCGTGTAAGATCTAGTTCCCTGACCAGGGGCTGAACCTGGGTCTGCTGCATTGGGAGCACAGAGTCTTAGACACTAGACCACAGCGTTTTCTCAGGGTATATGCCCAGGTGTGGGATTGCTGGGTCATATGGTAGTTCTATTTTCAGTTTTTTAAGGAAACGCCATACCGTTCTGCATAGTGACTGCATCAGTTTGCATTCCCACCAACAGTGCAAGAGGGTTCCCCTTTCTTCACACACTCTCCAATATTTATGTGTTTAATATCCAAAATATATAAACAGCTCATACAGCTCAACATCAAAAAACAAACAATATGATTTAAAAAATCAGCAGGAGACCTGAATAAACATTTTTTTCAAAGAAGACATACAGATGGTCAACAGACACATGAAAAGATGCTCACCGTTGCTAATCATCAGAGAAATGCAAATCAAAACCACAATGACATATCACCTCACACCAATCAGAATAGCTATCATCAAAAACACCAAAAATAACAAATGTTGGCAAGAATGCAGAGAAAATTGAACCATACTACACTCTTGGTGGGGATGTTTCCAGTGCAGCCACCACTGGAAACATTATGGACATTGTTCAAAAAACTAAAAATAGAACTACCATATGATCCAGCAATTCCACTCTTTGTTATATGCCCAAAGAAAACAAAAACATTAATTCAAAAAGATATATATACCTCAATGTTCATAGCAACATTATTTACTATAGCTAAGATATAGAAACAATCTAAGTTTCCATCAATAGAAGAATGGATAAAGAAGATGTGCTTTATATACACATAAAATGAAATACTACTCAGCCTTAAAAAAAAATGGAATTTTGCCATTTGCAAAAGTGGTGGTTGGACTTGAATGGTATTATGCTTAGTGAAATAATTCAGACAGAGGAAGACAAATACTATATGATATCACTTATATGTGGATATGTGTTTATCACTTATATGTGTTTATCTAAAACATAAAAATAACCAAAAAACAAAAAAAAACCTAGTGAATATAACAAAAAAGAAACAGACTCACAGATACAGAGATCAAAGTAATGGTTACCAGTGAGGAGAGGAAAGGGGGCAAAGTGCAAGATAAGGATAGGTGATTAAACAGTACAAACTACTATGTATAAAATAAATAAGCTAAAACCATATATTGTACAGCACAGGGAATATAGCCAATATTTTTTAATAACTTTAAATATAGTATAATTTATAAAAACATTGATTCACTTTGTTGTACACATGAAGTTAATATAATATTGTAAAAAACTCTATCTGAATTAAAAATAAACAAAGATATATATGCAAAGATGCTCACTGCAACAGTGTAAGAATGACTCTAGTCTCTATGCATAAGGATGGTCTACTGACTTATATTACAATCAGTCTATGGATTACTCTGCAGTTATTATATATGATATACTGATATTGAAATAGCTATAAGATATTGTCAGAGATAGTAATACAGTAAGTTCCCTACATATGAGCAAGTTCCATTCCAAGAGCATGTTCTTAAGTCCAGTTTGTTCATAAGTCCAAGCAAGTTAGCTTAGTTATCCAACAATCAGCTATATAGTACTGTACTGAATAGGTTTATACTTTTCACACAAATAATACATAAAAAACAAACACAGAAAATAAAGAAAACATTTTCAATCTTACAGTACAGTACTTTGAAAAGTACAGTAGTATGGTACAACAGCTGGTAAACAGGGGCTGGCATTGAGTGAACAGGCAAGAAGAGTTACTGACTGGAAAAGGGAGAGGAGGTGGGAGATGGTAGAGCAGAAGGATCCACAGCAATAGGAGATGGAGGGCAAACTGCATTTTCACTCATGCCTGACATTGATGTCACAGGTTCCAGTTCCTTGCTAGATTCAATTCTATCTACAATCTTGAAAAAAAATGATCCAGATATGTCTGGGTAGTAGCTCTTCTTTTCTTGTCATAGATGACATGGTTGCACTGGATTGTATTTGGAATGGCCATTGCAACCTTCGCTATAAGTTTGGGTTCTGTGCCTCAAAAACTAACAGTGCCTCCTCAGATAAAGAAAATCCCCTTGCTATTTCCTACATTGTGAATCTCTTTGGTTATTCAGTTACTTCTTTTTCATCTTGTCTCTCCTTGTCCTTTCTCTGGGCCTCCAATTCCATCATATTTTCATTAGTAAGCTCCTCGTGTTGTACAGCAAGGAGTTCAATGAAGTCATCCTCTTGCAGACCTAGCTGCAGCTTCTCTCTGAGGGTCACTAAGTTGCTTAAGACCTCTTTGAACGCCTCACCCACCTTCTCAAATCCATGGAAATCATGAACAAACTGTGGGCAAAGATTCTTCCAAATCCAATTCATGGTGATGGCCATAGCCTCATGCTAGGCAAAGTCAATGTATTTTATGGTCTTGTAGATGATATAGTCCTTCCAAAACTGTTGCAAGGTTGTTCTCGATTCATCACTTGCCTTTACTGTCTGACAAAAAGTATGATGTGAGTAATATTTCTTGAAAGTTGCTATAACTCCCTGGTCCATAA
This sequence comes from Delphinus delphis, assembly GCF_949987515.2. Taxonomy (NCBI): domain Eukaryota; kingdom Metazoa; phylum Chordata; class Mammalia; order Artiodactyla; family Delphinidae; genus Delphinus; species Delphinus delphis. The sequence goes on from NC_082695.1 coordinate 53,346,558, forward strand.
GTTGCATGAGCTACATAGTATTCGGTGGTAGGAGCACTACTTTGAAGTTGGGATGAAAGTCATCCATGAATGGAGGGTGACCTGGAGCATTGTTGAGCAGCAGAAGAATGTTGAATGGGACGTCCTTCTCCAAGCAATATTTCTCTACCTCCAGGAAAAAGTGGTGGAAAAACCAGTCCTGGAAAATGGCCTGTGTAACCAAGATTTTGGGGTTACTCTTCCACACAACAGGAAGAGAGCCCTTGGCTATGTTTTTAAGGGCTCTTGGGTTCTCTGAATGATAAACTAAGAGAGGTTTCATATTGCTGGAAGCAATGTCACCAAACAACAGAGTTAGCCTATCCTTTGCTGCTTTATAGCCTGGCATCAACTTTTCCCTCTTACTGATGTAAGTTCGGTCTGGCATCCTCTTCCAGTACAGTTCTGTCTCATCCATATTAAAAACCTGCTCTTGTAAATAAGTGCCTTCATCAATAATTTCTCAAAGTGTTTCAGGAAATTCCCGGGCAGCTACCGTATATGTACTTTTCATTTAATTTTACGTTGTGAAGTGTGGCTCTAGACTTGAACCGAAGAAACCAGCCATAGCTGGCATAAAAAGATGTGCCCTCTGATTCTTCACCATGTTTCTTCAAGTCTTCATAAAGGCTTTTAGCTTTCTCTCGAGTCAGCATTATTCTGAATGGGACTTGACACTGATCCTGCATCCACACACTGAGAAGTTTCTCCATCTCTTCCATCATTTTCCATGCTTCTTCAATATTATTGTCGATACAATTGGCACAGCAGACTTCACATGTTCCATGATCTTGTTCTTTAGAATCATGCCAGTGGTTAAACGATTCACGTTATAAGAATGAACAATGGCTAAGATCTTTTTGCCTCGCTCCACTCTCTCAATTATTTTCACTTTTGTTTCCATTGTTATCACTTTGTTCTTCTTAGCTGTATCAGCTACACCATGGCTGCTTTTATACTTGCTTCCAGAAATCGTGGGCTTGAAATAAAGATACTTTACTACTATACACTACACAGTACTGCACAGTAAAGTACACAAAAGCACAACCACTGGTAGAGGTTGCATACATGTGACAATGTATACCAGACATATGAACTAACATAAATGGACATGTGAATACATGTTCGCATCTTTGAAAGTTCATAACTTGAAGGTTCATATGTAGGGGACTTACTGTACTCTCCAAATATTACATTTACTCCTGTTTCTAATACACTTTGCAGTTAGGTGAGTCCACATGATTTATTCTGGCCAATGAGCTCAGAGGAAAAATGACATATCACTTCTGGACTGAGACAGTATAAAGCTCATTTCTAGCTCTCCAGTTGCATTTCTATGATAGTAACTAAGGGTGGTACAGTAAGAGGAAAAGTCCCTGAGTAACTCTGGAACAGAGATGGCCCCCTCTACCAATCTCTGAAATATAAATGAAAAATAGATTTTTATTTGGTTAAGCCATTTAATTTGTTACTGCAGTACAACTTAGCCAATTCTAATCAATATTTACTGTTAAGAGGAAAAAAAAAAGACAAATCTAAAGACAAAACTGAAAGAGTATTTTTCTAAATATGTTTATTAAATTATAGATGTGTGTAATTACTTATACATAAATTTAAATCTATCAAGGGTTAACAGTTTTTATCTCTGATGAGAATTTTAGGAAGAGAAGATAGAAGATAACAAGAGATTCTATGCCTCTACATTGCCTGAATTTTTCAAAAGTACATATTCAGGTATTGCTTGTGTAAAAAATTTCTTGAAAAATAAAGTCAATTTTTTTCCAAAATATATACTAAAAATTACATTATATCTGTGCCAAATACTTCTCATCATTTAAACAAAAATAATTCCAAGTCATTGGTAGATATGGAGTTAAATGGGTGAAAGTGTGAGGAACACGTTAAAGTTTATTCAGTCTGTGAGGCTGTATTCTCCCCATCTCTTTGTGCTCCTTCACTCCTGTGTGATTTTAGGATGCCTAGATGGTCTTTTAGATAGTGGGGAGTTGAATGCAATTACCTGAATTTGTCCTTCACTTGTCATCTTTTTACATAAAATTTCGGTGCCCAAATCACTCCATCTTCATTGGGTGATTGTTTCAGGCCAAATCTATATTGTTTCTGGAAAAGTGCAATATGTGTAACATACAACATTGCTATAGTATCTGTGTAAAATCTTGTACATATGACATTTGCAGCTGTTTACATGTGTTACTCTGTCAAAGTAACCAAAGTAGGTATTAATGGTGAAAAAAATAGACACCAAGAACTCTCATAATTTACTTGAATCTTGGGAAATTCACCATTAAAATTTTGCTAGTAGAGGGCCATCAATGTGCTTCTAAAGGATCTGATTTTCTAAACCTTGATAGAAGAAAAACTAGTCAACTCAGCAACTTCAGACAAGAAAAGTGACTTAATTAGATATTTACGGGAGTGACAGAGGTATCCCATGTTGAGTAGAGCAGGTACATGTCCTACAGGATGACGTTTGTATAGTAGGTTTTAGCTTGTTTGCTTGAAATTTGAGCATAATTATGTAATTAAAAAAAATAGTTTAGCAATACCTCCCATCAGGAAACTTGCACAAGCCACTTAGATAGTCTCATCCACCAGAGAGCAGACAGCAGAAGGAAGAAGAACCTCAATCCTGCAGCCTCTGGAACAAAAAACACATTCACAGGAAGATAGATAAGATGAAAAGGCAGAGGGCTATGTACCAGATGAAGGAACAAGATAAAACCCGAGAAAAACAATGAAATGAAGTGGATATAGGCAACCTTCCAGAAAAAAAAAAAACATTCACAATAATGATAGTGAAGATGATCCAGGACCTTGGAAAAAGAATGGAGGCAAAGATTGAGAAGACAAAAGAAATGTTTAACAAAGACATAGAAGAATTAAAGACCAAAAAAACAGAGACAAACAATACAATAACTGAAATGAAAAATACACTAGAAGGAATCAATAGCAGAATAACTGAGGCAGAAGAACGGATAAGTGAGCTGGAAGACAGAATGGTGGAATTCACTGCTGTGGAACAGAATAAAGAAAAAAAGAATGAAAAGAAATGAAGACAGCCTAAAAGACCTCTGGGACAAGATTAAACACAACAACATTTGTGTTATAAGGGTCCCAGAAGGAGGAGAGAGAGAGAAAGGACTGCCAAAAAAATATTTGAAGAGATTATAGATGAAAACTGCCCTAATGAGGGAAAGGAAATATTCACCCAAGTCCAGGAAGTGTAGAGAGTCCCATACAGGATAAACCCAAGGAGAAACATGCCAAGACACACAATAATCAAATTGGCAAAAATTAAAAACAAAGAAAAATTATTGACAGCATTAAGGGAAAAACGACAAATAACATACAAGGGTACTCCCATAAGGTTAACAGCTGATTTCTCAGCAGAAACTCTACAAGCCAGAAGGGAGTGGCATGATATACTTAAAGTGATGAAAGGGAAGAACCTACAACCAAGATTACTCTACCTGGCAAAGATCTCATTCAGATTCGATGGAGAAATCAAAACCTTTACAGACAAGCAAAAGCTAAAAGAACTCAGCATCATCAAACCAGCTCTACAACAAATGATAAAGGAACTTCTCTAAGTAGGAAACACAAGAGAAGAAAAGGATCTACAAAAACAAGCTGAAAAGAATTAAGAAAATTGTCATAGAAACACACATATTGATAATTACCTTAAAGGTGAATGGATTAAATGCTTCCACCAAAAGACAAAGGCTTGCTGAATGGATACAGAAACAAGACCCACATATATCCTGTCTACAAGAGACCAACTTCAGACCTAGGGACACATACAGACTGAAAGTGAGGGGATGGAAAAAGATATTCCATGCAAATGGAAATCGAAAGAAAGCTGAAGTAACAATACTCATATCAGATAAAATAGGCTTTAAAATAAAGAATGTTACAAGAAACAAGGAAGGACACTATGTAATGATCAAGGGATCAATCCAAGAAGAAGATTTAACAATTATAAATATATATGCACCCAATATAGGAGCACCACAATACATAAGGCAACTGCTAACAGCTATAAAAGAGGAAATCGACAGTAACACAAAAATAATGGGGGAATTTAGCATCTCACTTACACCAATGGACAGATAATCCAAACAGAAAATATGGAAACACAGCTTTCAATGACACAATAGACCAGATAGATTTAATTGATATTTATTGGGCGTTCTATCAAAAAACAGCAGATTACACTTTCTTCTCAAATGCACATGGAGCATTCTCCAGGATAGATCATATCTTGGGTCACAAATCGAGCCTCAGTAAATTTAAGAAAATTGAAATCATATCCAGCATCTTTTCTGACCACAACGCTATGAGATTCTAAATGAATTACAGGGAAAAAAACGTGAAGAGCAAAAACATATGGATGCTAAACAATATGTTACTAAATAACCAAGAGATCACTGAAGAAATCAGAGAGGCAATCAAAAATTACCTAGAGACAAGGACAATGAAAACATGATGATCCAAAACCTATGGGATGCAGCAAAAGGAGTTCTAAGAAGAAAGTTTATAGCTATAAAAGCCTACCTCAAGAAACAAGAAAAATCTCAAATAAACAATCTAACTTTACACCTAAAGGAACTAGAGAAAGGAGAACAAGCAAAACCCAAGGTTAGCAGAAGGAAAGAAATATAAATATCAGAGCAGAAATAAATGAAATAGAAACAAAGAAAACAATAGTAAAGATCAAAAGAACTAAAACGTGGTTCTTGAAAAGATAAACAATATTGATAAACCATTAGCCAGACATATCAAGAAAAAGAGGGAGAGGACTCAAATCAGTAAAATTAGAAATGAAAAAGGAGAAGTTACAACAGACACTGCAGAAATACAAATCATCCTAAGAGACTACTACAAGCAATTCTATGCCAATAAAATGGACAACCTGGAAGAAATGGACAAATACTTAGAATGGTATAACCTTCCAAGACTGAATCAGGAAGAAATAGAAAATATGAACAGACCAATCACAAGTAAAGAAATTGAAACTGTGATTAAAAATCTTCCAACAAACAAAAGTCCAGGACCAGATGGCTTCACAGGTGAATTCTACCAAAGGTTTAGAGAAGAGCTAACACCCATCCTTCTCAAACTCTTCAAAAACATTGCAGAGGAAGGGGTGCTTCCAAACTCATTCTATGAGGAAACCATCACCCTGATACCAAAACCAGAAAAAGATACTACAGAAAGAGAAAATTACAGACCAATGTCACTGATGAATATAGATGCAAAATTCCTCAACAAAATACTAGCAAACAGAATCCAACAACACATTAAAAGGATCACACACCATGATCAAGTGAGATTTATACCAGGGATGCAAGTATTGTTCAATATACACAAATCAATCAATGTGATACACCATATTAACAAATTGAAGAAGAAAAACGATATGACCGTCTCAATAAATGCAGAAAAAGCCTTTGAGAAAATTCAACACCCATTTATGATAAAAATTCTACAGAAAGTGGGCACAGAGGGAACTTATCTCAACATAATAAAGACCATATACAACAAACCCACAGCAAACATCATTCTCAATGGTGAAAAACTGAAAGCATTTCCTCTAAGATCAGGAGCAAGACAAGGACGTCCCCTCTCACCACTATTACTCAACATAGTTTTGGAGGTCCTAGCCATAGCAATCAGAGAAGAAAAAGAAATAAAAGGAATGCAAATTGGAAAAGAAGAAGTAAAACTGTTACTGCCTGTTGATGACATGATAGTCTACATAGAGAATCCTAAAGATGCCACCAGAAAACTACTAGAGCTAATCAATGAATTTGGTAAAGTTGCAGGATAGAAAATTAATACACAGAAATCTCTGGCATTCCTATACACTAATGTTGAAAAATCTGAAAGTGAAATCAAGAAAACACTCCCATTTACCATTGCAGCAAAAAGAATAAAATATCTAGGAATAAACCTACCTAAGGAGACAAAAGACCTGTATGCAGAAAATTATAAGACACTGATGAAAGAAATTAAAGATGATAAAAATAGATGGAGAGATATACCATGCTCTTGGATTGAAAGAAAAATATTGTGAAAACAACTATACTACCCAAAGCAATCTTCAGATTCAATGCAATCGCTATCAAATTACCAGTGGCATTTTTTACAGAACTAGAACAAAAAATCTTAAAATTTGTATGGAGACACAAAAGACCCTGAATAGACAAAGCAGTCTTGAGAGAAAAAAGCAGAGCTGGAGGAATCAGACTCCCTGACTTCAGACTATACTACAAAGCTACAGTAATCAAGACAACATAGTACTGGCACAAAAACAGAAATATAGATCAATGGAACAAGATAGAAAGCCCAGAGATAAACCCACGCATGTATGGTCAACTAATCTATGACAAAGGAGGCAAGGGTATACAATGGAGAAAAGACAGCCTCTTTAATAAGTGGTGCTGGGAAAACTAGACAGCTACACATAAAAGAATAAAATTAGAATACTCCCTAACACCATACACAGAAATAAACTCAAAATGGATTAGAGACCTAAACTAAGACCAGACACTCTAAAACTCTTAGAGGAAAACATAGGAAGAACACTCTTTGACATAAATCACAGCAAGATTGTTTTTGATTCACCTCCTAGAGTAATGGAAATAAAAACAAAAATAAACAAATGGGACCTATTGAAACTTCAAAGCTTTTGCACAGCAAAGGAAACCATAAACAAGATGAAAAAACAACCCTCAGAATGGGAGAAAATATTTGCAAATGAATCAGTGGACAAAGGATTAATCTCCAAAATATATAAACATCTCATGCAGCTCAATATTAAAGAAACAAACAACCCAATCCAAAAATGGGCAGAAGACCTAAATAGACATTTCTACAAAAGAAGACATACAGTTGGCCAAGAAGCACATGAAAAGCTGCTCAACATCACTAATCATTAGAGAAATGTCAATCAAAGCTGCAATGAGTTATCACCTCACACCAGTTAGAATGGGCATCATCAGAAAATCTACAAACAAAAATGCTGGAGATGGTGTGGAGAAAAGGGAACCCTCTTGCACTGCTGTTGCAAATTGATACAGCCACTATGGAAAACAGTATGGAGGTTCCTTACAAAACTGAAAATAGAATTACCATATGACCAAGCAATCCCACTACTAGACATATACCCAGATAAAACCATAATTCAAAAAGACACATGCACCCCAGTGTTCATTGCAGCACTATTTACAATAGCCAGGTCATGGAAGCAACCTAAATGCCCATTGACAGACCAATGGATAAAGAAGATGTAGTACATATATACAATGGAATATTACTCAGTCATAAAAAGGAATGAAATTGGGTCATTTGTTGAGATGTGGATGGATCTAGATACTGTTATACAGAGTGACGTAAGTCAGAAAGAGAAAAACAAATATCGTATATTAACACATATATGTGGAACCTAGAAAAATGGTACAGATGAACCAGTTTGCAGGGCAGATATTGAGACACAAATGTAGAGAACAAACATATGGACATCAAAGGGAGAAAGCGGTGGGGGGTTGGGGGTGGTGGTGTGATGAATTGGGTGATTGGGAATGACACTTATACACTGATGTGTATAAAATTGATGATTAGTAAGAACTGCTGTATAAAGTAAAATTAGTAATGCTGTCTTTTGTGAGTATACCTATAGAAATACATTTAATCTGTATTAATAAAATCAAGCTCAGATACTCCAAAATATAAGCAAAGGATCAAATTTTCCACATGATGGAGAAAGGAAATTGGGTTAAGTAACCTTCCCTTGACAATTCTCCCTACTAATGGGTTTGATTGTTTTGCGTTTTGTTATAGCTAGTTTGGAAAAATTTGGTGTTCCTAAGAGAGTATTTTGGAAGAATTTCACTCATTTTATACTTATTTCAGTGTGTCAGGCTCAATTTTCAAGAAAGATCATATTATCCTTTATAAAATATACCCAAAGAGGTAGGGTGCAAGACTGGACTTTGCACAGATTTTGGGAGGATATCATGCAAAGTGGGAGCATATAATGAATTGCTGTAACTTCTGATCTTTGATGAAAGATCAGAACATAGATAATTTGTGTCTTTTAGGGAAGGGGTAGGTTTTTTGCATCAGTGTATTTGTTGAATAATTGAAATGATTGATAACAGGAAGCAATCATTGAATTTAGGCTTAGTTCATTTGTAGAAGAAATTTTTAAAATGGCACCCAAATAATTGTTGTTTTAAACAGCACTGCTGATGCCTAAAGAAAAAAAAAATAGTAAAATTAATAACTAAAAGAGCTACTTGGGACTAAATAAAAACTGACAAGGAGTAAATAAAGCTCTTTACTTCTCAGGTGATTTTGTTTTTATCCCATGAACAGAGGAAGATTTATGTATAAAGGAAACCTCTCTATTCAAGTAAGCAGGTCAGTCTCTCTGGGAATTTATTATTTATTCCAATGATTCTAATTCATCAAGAGATTTCTAGAACTTGTGCGTTTCTACTAGAGCCAATTTATAAACTAGAAAGAAATCAATGCATATGTGGTAATCATTAAATTATAGCCACCCTTCCCTTATGTATTTTGTCCAGTATTTCAGATATTTTTTTATCTTTATCTGAAGTTTTATACAAGATTTAGAGTAGACTTAACTCCAAAAGAGTCTTCCATAAAAAACAAGTATCCTAAATTTAACAATTATCCTTAACCTTAATTTGGTTGAGGTCCAGAGAAAAATATTCACACAAAATTTCTACCCATACTGAATTCTAATATGATAAAAGTCAGTAATGACATTAAACCAACTAGTTGTATGTCTATATCTGTTTTGTTTTCTTAAGAATCATGGTTAATTTGGAATATTTGTTTAGTCCACATTATTCGTAAAGCAAACCTTTTGGCCTAAAATCACATTCTGCTAAGAGGCAAGATTGAAACTCTGTGTATTATTTCAGCTCTGACACAAAAAGAGTTTGGAAGTAACCCTTACCACAAAACAACAACAACAAAAAAAAACAGCTGAATTAACCAAAAACCAATGACTTTTCTTGGATCCTTCAGAGAATTGAGGTTGCAAGGCAAACTGCCACACCAAAACATAAAGAGACAGGTGAATACAGAGGAATAGTTGAAATCAACTTACCTGAATGCAGAAACCACTGAAACAAACTAGTAGAAACACTTAAAAGGTAATATTGAGGAACTATTGAAGGCTGAGTGTATACAAGTTTAAGAGTGGAAAAACTCCTGGGAGCTGCAGATACAGAAGGGTCCCACACTTCTGTGGATTTTACTTCCAAGTATCTCACAAGGTTACCATGATGAAGAATAAAAAAATCACCTATTTTTTAGGGGGAGGTAAGGGAAGAGAAAAAGTAATCATTTTGAAATAAACCCAATATATTCTCCTAACAAACACATAATTTTTAGTGAGAAATACTTTACTGGAGACTTATCTGGAAAGTCCAATTACCCAACTAGAGCCCCATATAACCTTCCTGTCTCACATAAGAAAAGGAAAAAAAAAACTGTTCTGGAAATTGCATCCAAGGAACACAGGTGCACTAGAGATTAATCATAAGATTATAGAATTCCTCCCTCCCCCATTTCTTATTACCATATTAACATGACTTCAGTAAGAATGAATTACTGCTAATATGGCTGTAAGGCTCAGACTCAACAAAAATGGAGTTCTTATGAATATATATAGACAAGGGAGACAAAAGCAAGAATTCTAAAGGGATTTAAGATCCCTGACACCTACAACTATAGTTAACATTAAACAAAGCTTAATTTCTAGCCAGATTAACATACAAGTTCACATTAAAGACCTATTTTACTTAGTTTCCACTATCCAATATATCTTGTCTATCTTCCAACAAAAATTTAGAAGGCATGCTATAGGTAGTAAAGAAGTACCATCTGAAGGGACAAAGATTAGAACAAATCTCAGATATGGCAGAGATGTTGGAATTATCAGACAGATAATTTTAAATGGCGCTGATTGATTTGTTAAGAGCTCTAATTAGAAAAGTAAATAACCTGGGAAAAATGGGTACTATAAGCAGAAAGGTGGAAATTCTAAAAAAAAATTTAAAAAATTCTAAAAATCAAAAACACTACCACAGAAATAAGTAATACTGTTGATGGACTTATCAATAGCCTTAGTATGGCTAAGTAAAGAATCAAAGAACTTGAAGATATGTCAATAGAAACTTCCCAAATTGAAATAAAATTGTTTAAAAAGAATGAAAAAAACATAATAGCACATATAATAACTGTGAGACAATTTCAAAAAGCATAACATAACTTTAATTGATATATTAAAAAGAGAATAAAGAAGGAACAAAGCAGGAAAACTAATTGCTGAGAACTTTCTGAAGTTAAGAATAAAAACCTAACCATAGATTCAGGATATGCACAGAACATCAAGCAAAATAAATAGCAGAAAAAAAGGACTCCTAGGCATATAATACTTATATAAAACTTCAAACTGAAGACAAAAAGAAAATATTGAAGGAGGTCAGAGGGAAAAATCTCCTAACCTACAGAGGAAAATGGATAAAGTTTACAGAGGGCTTTTCTCAGAAATCATGCAAACAAGAAGGGAGTCAAGTGAAATATTTAAAGTGTTAAAAATGCCAATCTAGAATTCTATATCCAGAAAAGTATCCTTCAAAAGTGAAGAAGAAATAAAGATTTTTTGCAGACAAGCAAAAGCTGAGAGGATTAATTGCCAGCAGATATGCCCTGTAAGGAGTATTAAAAAGAAGATCTTCAGAGATATGGAAAATTCTATAGATTAGACACTTGGATTTACATACAAAAAGAAAAGCATTGGAAAAGGAATAAATGAAGGCAAAATTAAAAAACAAATTATTGCTTCTACTCTTGAATGATCTAATAGGAAAAAATGTTGGGTTATTAATTAACACATCCATCACCTCACATATTTATAATTTTGTGTGTGTGAGAAAATTTGAGTTCTACTCTCTACCAAAGAATCCTTGTTTAAAGTAATAATAGTATTAATGTATTTTATTACTATAGCATAAATATAAGTGAAATTAATGACAACAACTTTATATGGGATAAGAATTCTCTATTCTAAAATACCAGCCCTACCCATGATCAGTATAGTATTATATGAGAGTACATTTAGATTGGTTACAAATGTATATTTCAAACTCCAGGGAATCCACTACAAAAGTTGCATAAAATCAGCACAACTGATATGCTAGAGGGGAGAGAAAATGAAAAATATATATAAATTTCTCAGTTAAAAGCAGAAAAGAGAAAAAAAGGAAAAGGAAAATAAAGGAACAAGTGCAATGAAGAAAAACAGTTACAAATATGGTAGCTTTAAATCCAACAATATCAATAACCACTTTCATTGTGAGTGGTCTAAATCCACCAATTAAAAAAATGGAAACTATCAGAGTGGACTAAAAAAACAAGACTCAACTACATATTGTCTATAAAAGACTCACTTTAAATATAAAGACACAGATTACTATCTAAGAAAAAGCTAGAATGGTACAGAAGAGAAGTCAGACAAAGCAAACTTCAGAACAAGGGGAATTATCACGGATAAGGATGGGCATTACAAATTGATAAAGGAGCTAGGTGCCTAGGAAGATATAAAAAATCCTTAATGTGTATGCATGTAACAAAATAGCTTCAAATTACTTGAGGCAAAAATTTATATTGGTGAAAAGAAAAATAAATAAACCTACCACTTTATCTGGATATATCTATACTTCTGTTTCAGTAATTGATAAATCAAGTAGGAAGAAAATCAGTAAGAATATAGTTTATCTGAAGAGATTAATTGATGTATCTAATTGACACTTATAGAATACTCCATATGACAACAATGAAACATTCTTTCTAAACTCACATAGAACGTTCACCGATGGAGAGCACCTAGTGTTCTGTAAAACACACTTTAATCTTAAAAAGAGTAGGTTATACAAAGTATGTTCTCATACCATGATGGAAATATAATTCAATAACAGAAAGACAGCTGGGAAGTTTCCAAATATTTGAAGATTGACCAACACTCTTCTAAACAACACACATGGATAAAGGAGTCTTTAGAAAAATTAGAAGATATTTTTAACTAAGTGAAATGAAGATACAACTTACGAAAATTTATGGAATTCAGAGAGAGTAGTGCTTAGAGGGAAATTTACAATAATAAACACACATATCAGAAAAGAAGAAAAACTTCAATTCACTAATCTTTTTTATTTTATCTAGTTATTTTTTTAAATAAAGTTATTTATTTATTATTATTTTTTGGCTGCCCTGGGTCTTCATTGCGGTGCCTGGGCTTCTCATTGCAGTGGCTTCTCTTGCTGCGGAGCGTGGGTTCTAGGTGTGCAGGCTTCCGTAGTTGTGGCACACGGGCTCAGTAGTTGTGGCACATGGGCTTAGTTGCTCTGTGGCATGTGGGATCTTCCCTGACCAGAGTTCGAACCCTTGTCCTCTACGTTGGCAGACAGATTCTTAACCACTGTGCCACCAGGGAAGTCCCTCTTTTTTTTTTAAGTTTCCTCCATGTATTTTTGTGCTTCTCAAGGTTTTCTTTCTTGGAAGTATTGATGTGTTTAAACTCTGTATGTTCTCCACAGATCAGATTAAGGAGTTTGTAGGTGAAGTTTACCTGTGCATAGTGGGAAGAGTCATGGATGGGGTAAAGGAGATGAAGAAGAAAAAAAAAAGTCACAGGGAAATAGAAAAAAAAATACATCACAGGGGCTTCCCTGGTGGCACAGTGGTTGAGAGTCCGCCTGCTGATGCAGGGGACACGGGTTCGTGCCCCAGTCCGGGAAGATCCCACGTGTCACGGAGCGGCTAGGCCCATGAGCCATGGCTGCTGAGCCTGCGCGTCCGGAGCCTGTGCTCCGCAACGGGAAAGGCCACAACAGTGAGAGGCCCGAATACCGCAAAACAAAACAAAACAAAACAAAACAAAACAAAAATCACAGGTTAACAGAACCTTCAGAATTAAAAAAAAAAAAGAAAAAGGAAAATAAGCAGCTGTGAGCATCAATATCAACTATACAAGCATCACAAAGACACATGTGAAGGAAACAAAATCTTCAAACCTTTCCATGGGGTCTACAGATCATTTTGTGCACAGCTTGGAGCATCCATCTTCCAGAGAAAAGCAAACGTCCCTCATCTTCCCCAGGATGCTGGCCACCTCCCCCTTCTATCTTCTCTCAGTGAATGGAAGGGACAGTGGAGACCAGTGCCTTCAGAGGAGGTGGGAAATGCCCAAAGAGGAAAACAGCACATCTGGACATTACTCGGGAGGGAAGTGAGCAGTCAAAAGCTACGGTGAGTCAATGGCAGACAGTGGAAGAACATCATGTACAAATTACAGGTTAGTTTCTGTGGAAGAACTGGATTCAGAAGAAACGCAGTTGTGTCCCTAATCTGTACACACAAGGCTCACTGAAAGATACTGGAACTCAAATGCTTGTTTTGAGTGTCTCTTTGGTGACAGGACTTGTGTAGAGACACCCAGGTTCCCAGTGGTGGGAGCACCAGACTTCCAAGAAACGGGTCCTTCAAAGGAATCTTGAGAGGGGGATCATGATGTATTTTAAGGATCAACTGCGGCTCCTATTTCAGTTAGTTTCTCAGCAACTTTCTGAAAGCTCATTTAAAGTGAATACTGCATTTTCTTTTTTTTAAAACAAAAACCAGGACAGTGAGCCATAAAGAGCTGATTGACACAATGCAGCTGGAACAAACGGCCTGCAATTAGCATATACAGTCTATCATTGAAAATCAACGTTTTCCATTTCTACAGAGAGCATGTGTGAGACAATACAATAGAAGTGGGATTCCTGATTAATTTTTAAAAGAAAACTACATCAGTCAAATATCTGTAATAAGCATTTTTTTCACTTCATTTAAGGTTTATATGTCATATATTGTTATATTAACATTTTTTCACCCATTTAAAAAGAATGGAAATTGTGATTCTACAGTAGTACTTTATAGTTTTAATGATCCAGGAGGTCTGAGTGTAAGATGAAATCCTCTGGAAGTAACTGTCTGTCAGTTGTCAATCCAAACCTCTGGACGTCTGCTGCCCGCCTCACTCCCCACTCCAGCCAGGTGTCGCGCTTCACATGCTTAAATCTGCACCAGCTCCAGGTATTTGTAGATCGGGTTTTCGTAACCATGATTCTGCATCTTGTTCAGGTGACGCTCTCCTGAAGTGAGCATTGGGTCAACCTCCACGATCCCATGGCTGATGGTGCTGTACTGCCTGTTGCTCAGCATCATGAAGCTGATGACAATGACTGTGGAAATGGCCACTGCAATGGCCAGCAGACCCATGAGGGTGCTGCTGTTCAGACTGAAGTCCTCTTGCAGGGGCCCCACGGATTCCAGCCCCCACCTAGAGACCTCTGACTCTCTCGGCATTGAGAATCATTTCCTTCATATCCAGGGTCTTGTCAATGACCATGTTTTCATCCACTTTCTTCTTACTTAATAAATCTCTCCTTGGCCCCAGATTCCACCTTAGGAATCTGGAGAAAGAAGAATGATTTAAGAAGCATAGGAAGAGAAATAATACAAAGTAGAGCAGAAAGCAGTGTAATTGAAATCAGGAAAACAATACTGGAAATTAATGAAACCAACCTGATTCTTTGGAAAGATAAAATATTTAGTAAATCCCTAACCAGGCTAATAAAATTAGACAGAAAAATCACAGATTTGTAATGGAAGAAATGAAAGAGGTATGGTCCCTACTGATGTCATGGGCACAAAGGATAATAAAGTAATATTTGGAACTATTCTAGGCCCACAAATTTGATAATATATAGGAAATGGACCAATTCTTTGTAAGGCATAGCTACCAAAACTCAAACAAGGAGAGAGAATTTTAGTAGCCCCATACTTATATTAAAGATATTGAATCAATAATCAGTAACCATCCAAATAAGAAAGCACCATGCCCAGATTGTTTCACTAGTTAATTCTAACAAATATTTAGGGAAGAAATAATACCAATTATTAATAATATTTCCCAGAAACTAGGAGCAGAAGGAATGCTTCTTAAGTCATTTTATGAGGTCAGCATTACCTTAACACCAAAACCAGACACAGATATTACAAGACAAGGAAATTATAGACCATTATCTCTCAAGAATCTAAATGAAAAAAAAATCCTCAAAAATATCGCAAATTGAATTTAATAATTCATTTAAAATTATATAACACAACTAAGTTGGATTTATTCTAGGCATGGACACTATTTGAATATGAAATAGTATTATACACCTTATCAACAGGCAAAAGCAGAAAAATCATATGATCATATAGATTAATACAAAAAAGCCTCTGGTAATGGATTAGACTTGGAGATATCAGATGTATCTACATGTATCTATATGTAACCACCTGTATAAATACTCCTATCTATAAATACAGGTGGTTACATATAGATACATTTATAGAAATGTTTATAAATGTAGTTTTGTATACACATGTATACTTTTCTTCCTCTGTCAGATGGAAGGTCCTCGATGCAACAGCACTCTGGTATCAATCAGCAAACCTAGAGTTCAGATCTTGGTTTCTAATACCATTTTCCAATAAAAGGAACCAGGGCTCCTTAGAGAAATAGTTTATTCTAGGAATAGGGCAATAAATGTACTATAACATCTTGTAGTACTAGGAAGTAAGGAAGTGTTATTAAAAAAAAAAGAAGAAGATAGCATTATGTTTAAGGGATACAGGGCCAAATTGAAAGAGCTCCTAATAGGCACAGCAGGAAAAATTTGAGAAACAAATAAAATGATAGTATTTGATTATAACGCAAAGTAAAATATAAATACCCACAAGCCATAGTTATAACATAAATGACTGAATGAATAAAGTATTAATAGGAGAGAAGATATAAATCTCCCTTGCAGAAGAATTCCAAATAATTTATGCAGATACTATGACCTTAATGAAGGGAACATAAATCCTCACTCCTTAAGTGTGGGCTCTTCCTAGTGACTTCTTTCCAAAGATAAAGGTATGGAAAGGTTAAAAAAAAAAAAAGAGTTTACAGTGGAAAAATCTGATAAACACCACACCAGCCATGTGATTAAGATCAATATCGACAGTGATAACTAATGTTGATAGTATGTACTTTGCTATTATGTGATGAAAATGGCACTTGACATCTATGTCCTTTCTTTGAATAAAACACATAATCTCAGTCTAGTTATGAGAAAAACAGAAAAATGTTAAATGAATGTCATCCTAAGAAATACCTGGTCAATATGTTTCAAAACTATCAAAATCTTGAAAATATAGAAATTCTGAGAAATTGTCCACAGCCAAGAGGATATTAAGAAGCCATGTAAGTAAATGGAATGTGGTATCCTGGATGGGATCCTGGGAAAGGAAAAGATATTAGGTAAAAACTAAGATATTCTGAAAAGAAGTATGGACTTTAGATATTAATATATCAATTTTGGGTGATTAATTGTAAAAAATATATTTTACCAGTGTATTATATCTATAATTCTTCCTGCTGTTACAGTTGTTTCACCCCTTTGTTTCTGTAGGATTTTTCTGGCCCTAAGGAAGTTGTAATACTTGTTTGTTGTTTTAGTAACTATTATAAAGTGATATCTATTGTTCATCAGGCCCTAGATAGGACACACAAGATTATCGACCTGTTACAGTTTATGATTATGTTCAGCATACGACATAAGGAGAGAGGCAATGTGCTATTATTCATTACTTCTTTCAAGTTTACCTACATTACAGTGAACAGCCCACATACAAGGACAAACTCAGCTGGGCACTTTTAAGATAACTTCATATATCTTTGCTTCTGTCTTTATGTGTCTGAAAACAGTCTGTTCCTGATTACTATGTCTTACCTACAGATGTGTCTCAAGAGTCTCCCAACATAATGTGATCGAAGTTTTCTCATGTCACAAACTGTTATTGTCATCTTTCTAAATTAGTTCAAATCTCCCTAGAAATGGAACCATTCACCAGAAGCCATGTTAGCAATGAATTAATGAAACTGCCTGTCTCCTTCTCAGCTGGCCTTTCTCCAGTGCCCAGTCTCCCCAGCCACAAGCCTTTTTTCAGAATACCTTCCTGTGTATGCTCAATTTTGCTCAATAGTTTCACTGCTGGAACTTGAGTCTATGACCTTAATACACTCAGATATTCAAAGCAGTGAAATTGTTGTAGCAATACCAGTCAGAGACATATTATAGTTAGTGCATAGTTCACAAATCTTGCATCACTGCTCCATCACCTTCCTACTGAAGGTTGAAAGTTCACCTTATAGTGTCACTTTATGTGAATAAGCAAAGATCCTCTGTCTTCTAAATATGGGTCTTTATGTGGTAGGAAGGTCAGAGATTTATCTCAAGCTTCTGAGATTTGGAGGACTGCAGTAGAATAGGAAACTACCCCATTTTTCTTATTTATGAGTGTCTTTGAACCTAAGAAATGTCTCATTTGTATACATCTAGATAATCTATCTATATATTTAAGGAGTTTCCAAAACAAGGCAGGGGAATGTAACCTTGAAAATAATATAAAATAGCTGTATTGCAAAATGTTGTAAATATTAGTTGAACACAATGAGACATTTGCTAGGGGCCGAGGAACCAGAAAATTGCAAGCATTTAAGAGAAATATCTCTTACTTTAAATTCACTTGCAGTTCCTGGTGACTGAAAGCTGCTAAAGGAAAAGAGAAAACAGTAACAGCAGCAACAAAATCCCTCATAAGATTAATAGCCACCCACTGATTGTAAATGTGAAGAGGACCTCTCCAAACACAAAGCTGAAATGTAGAGGAATCCACCTTTATTAAAATCCCTGACCTCCTGCCCATTAATAGATAAGCTCTGAATACCACATACAGCAACACTTTGCAATGTTGTTTTGTAAAACTTGATTTTCACTTCCTGTAATCAAATCTTTGTCCTAGCCCCCAAAATGTTTTCATCATATTATTCCTAATCTTGATTCCTTCAGTCAGAATTATGTTATTATTCAAAAAAAATATTGTAAATTTTTGACAAAAGATTGAGTATCCTTGCCAATCTGGCCCCAGAAATACTTGTTACCCATTTCCCTTCCTTCCTGGAGGAGCCTGATTTTTCAGGTGTTAAAAAATAAAGTATTTTACAATGACATGGAGCAGAAGTCAGAGTCTGTTATTGAGATTACCTTGCAACTGCAGTTGCATTCATAAAGGAACCTAGTAGAGTGTGCAGAAAAGATGGAGGAGAATGTCATACAATAAATTTGGAAGTTAAGTACTCTTGGCACCTATTTCCAGAGACATACATTTGAAGTTAATGTTTACTCTTGTTTACTCTTATATAGACCATGTTTTGCTAAGACATAGTATATATGTTGAGGAGGAAAACAGCAGAACTGAGTTGGTTTTTCAGGAGAAACCAAACCTGCTGACACCTTGATCTTGCACTTCTAGCCTCCAGAACTGTGGGAAGATAAATCTCTGCTGTTTAAGCCATCCAACCTGTGGTATTTTGTTATGGAATCTTTAACAAACTAACATAATACCTAAATTAGAGTTACCAGAAAAAATACAGACTGTCCAACTAAATTTGCATATTACACAAAGCTTTTTGTTTGTTTGTTACTTTGTTTTAAGTATGAGAATGTCCCATGCAATATTTAGGACAATCTTATACAACAACCACAACAACAACAAAAACTGTTTATATTAAATTAAAATTTAAATGGATATCCTATATTTTATTTGTTAAATCTGGCAACAAAATCTATGGAAAAGGCTTCACAGAGGAGGTACCATGTGAACTAGAAAACAAAACTAAAAAAATTATTTCGGTGGTAGTGGAAGTGCATTGAGGCCAGAGAAATCAATGTGAGAAGACTCCAATGGAAATTTTCAACAATTTTCCCCACTGTTTATACTGTAGCAAATATTTCAGCCCATAATCATTTTAAGTATATAGAAATGACAATTTAATTAGATACGGAAGATCTAACTGCCATCTATCACTCAATGGTTTCTAAACATGGGAGCTTTAAAAAATACATCAATTGGGCTTCCCTGGTGGGGCAGTGGTTGAGAGTCCGCCTGCCGATGCAGGGGACACGGGTACGTGCCCCTGTCCGGGAAGATCCCACATGCCGCGGAGCGGCTGGGCCCGTGAGCCATGGCTGCTGAGCCTGCACGTCCTGTGCTCCACAATGGGAGAGGCCACAACAGTGAGATCCCTGCATACCACAAAAACAACAAAACAAAAACCAAAAAAAACTCCATAAATTTTGGGGGACTTACTCAGAGTGATGGATCACTAATTTAATGTGACTAAAACCAGCTAATTAGCTCAATTTAAACACATCCCACACCCATAAACCAAACTGAACAGGCTGAGATCTCTTCCCTGGACAGTTTCTCTACAATTGAACCTGAAACCTTAATAAACCCTCTGCTGAAGAGAAGGCCATGTTATAGTTGCCCTCTAGGAACCATCTCTACATCTCTATTTTTTATAAAACTCTTTAGCATTTTAAAGAAATTCTTTAACATTTTCTTAACAGTCTTAATTTACATGTGTGTGTATATAAATATAATCACATGTGTTTTCCTTTAACCAAATCTTAGAATGATCTCATAATGCCATATCCATTTTGTTAGGTAAAAATAAATAAACAAAGCATGAGTTTTACTTACAAATTTAAAACTATTGTTCCTTGATAGTGGAGGAACCCTTTAATCTTGATAATTAAAGCCACATGCTATGGACACAGGATACTATTCAAAATAAATGTTATGCAAAATTGCATAATTTACTGAGTCTGAAAGACTATTTTATAACATATATTAAAATTCAGGGGAGGTCAGTTAGTAGAAAGGAAAATGTAACTAACTGGTCCTGTTGAAAGATAAAGAAATTGGCCAACAGTAATGAACATCTATGTCTATTTTTCAAAGACACTGGGCTGATAGAGGGGAATATTACAGGTCAAAATCATGGAAGATAGGTAACAGGAGAAGTGACAAGATGAGACCAGGAAGAAAGGAATTAGGAGAGAATTCAAGTTGAGTATAAGAGTTAAAGGAATCTACATAGTCAGACATGTACATAAAGACTGGACACATCAGGGCCATTCATAGTGGCCTGGTGCTATCACTTAGAAGTCTCCCTTTCTTTGGCAATTAACTAAATTTATTATCTTTGAAGTAGACCTCTTGACCCAAATGTGGCTGCCGGGGCTTCCAATCTCAGTGACATTCTCCTTTGGCCATAAGAATAAATTTGAGAAACAGGCAAGCCAATCAGAATAGCCCATCTTTGTGGCCACACAGTTTGGCTCAGGGAGGGCAAAGGATATACACCAGGTCAATTAAACATCTCCTGGGAATTTTTAATATGGTCCCTCCAAGAGAGAAGGTATTTTTCCCTTGAATAGAAAGCTGTAAAGCTGTGAACTCAGAGCTGTCAGTGACTATGTTCCCAGCCATGGGCAGAGCCCAAAAAAACTGAGGCCAACATACAATCAGAACATAGGCAGAAAAGGGCATATAGTCTATATCAGGTATCTCCCTCTCCCTCTCTCTGTCTCTTTTTGCGTGTGCATGCACACACATACACACCACACACACATGCACACACACAACTGGTGAATCTTATTTGGTTGATCTTGCTGTGGGCTCTCCCATTCTGTGTGTGTGTGTGTGTGTGTGTGTGTGTGTGTGTGCGCATATGTGGTTTGGTTAAATGGGGCAACTAATTTTCCTTTTTGCTTGAATGGGTTTGTGTTTGATTCGCTCACTGACAACCAAGAAAATTCTTGACTGATTCTGAGCACTAGCTTTACTTTTATGTGGCCATGAATTATTTGAACTTTGCCACATGCCGTTCTAGTTGACCTACAGTTATTACAAGGAAGAAGTTTAACTTGATAGCTATCATTCTGTATTTGGAATCATTTTCCCTTGTGCTTCTACATTTAGCTCCAGTAAAACAGAACATCAGGTTGCAGGGTTCAGAAGAGGAATGGGTATTCAATGAACTGCAGATTGTTCTTTTTAAAACATTACCATGCACCACTGGGCCTGTCTGTTTGTGGTCTCTTAAGGATGTTTGGAATGTTACCATATTTGGATCATTGCTCAGGCTTCAGTTACTACCCTGAAATTTACTCTTTCTTCCTCTCCTCGTGACTGAATTCTTTCTAGCTTTCAATACATTTCCTAAGGCTTCCCAGAACAAGGAATTCTTTTCACTCAAGCCATATCTGGCTGCTTACCTTTGAAGGATATTGTATAAGGAAATATAAAGATGTGTAAGGATACATCTTATTCAATTAAGTTAAATATGCACCATTTTTCATGAACCAAGGAAAGGATAAATTGTCTTTTAGAACTAGCCTATAGTTTTGTTTTTTGTTTTCTTTTTTCCCATAGAGATTATTGTACATCTGAAATTTAAGTGAAGATTTCATGGAGGAGGAATATTCATATAGACCATAAAAGGTAGCAGTACAACAGGATTAGAAGCTCTAACATCCTAATTTTCTTTCGGAAAGACAGAAGCCACTGAAGTAGAAGGTGAGATGGAATAGAGAAAACTATACATTTATTTATAACCATTCCCTAGTTTCTACTTGGCTTATAGAATTCCATACCTCTTTTTATCTTCACTCTTTAGGAGCTTGACCCTTGACTGAAACATGCCCTTTTTATTTTTAATTCAATTTAATTTAATTTAATTTTTTAAAGTGTTTCTGCCTTTTGGGAATGCAATTAGACTTTCCAGGACATCCGTATGTCAAGAAGGATAATAGCATTTCCAGTGCACATTCACTGAACAGGAATCTTAATCTAAGGCAGGACTTTAACGGTTCCATGGAAACAATAGAAAGTCATGGTCATCTTGGCCTGGTCATTTAAGAGAACTGGCCATCCAGCTGTAGTTAGAAGCAGCTTCTCACATGGAGGTCGGTAATTATCCTCTTAGCCTGAGTGACAGATCATGGGCCTAGGCATTCTCCTAGGCTCAGGATCTTGGCTTCCACATCTGTGAAGATATTTCTTATCAGGCTTCCTTGTATATTCATGGTACAACAGGCTTCAATGATATCGAGAGGATCAGACCCCTTTTACCTCTGTCAGGACTTGCTCCTCTCTTATTCCATGCATCTTGTTTTTTTTTTTTTTTTTCGGTACGCTGGCCTCTCACTGCTGTGGCCTCCCCCGTTGCAGAAAACAGGCTCTGGACGCACAGGCCCAGCAGCCATGGCCCACGGGCCCAGCCGCTCCGCGGCATGTGGGATCCTCCCAGACCGGGGCATGAACATGCGTCCCCGCATCGGTAGGCGGACTCTCAACCACTGCGCCACCAGGGAAGCCCTTCCATGCATCTTTAATCTCTTTCCACCAAACTCCAGTTAAGTTGAACAAGTGGAGTAGAGTCAAACAAATAGAATACACATATTCTATTATTTGAGTTACACACACACACACACACACACACACACACACACACACATTTTTAGGCTCTCACTTAGCTCTGGGGGAATAATGTAGTACAGAAAATACTGTAAACTTTAGAAAACCAAAACAAAGAAACATTGCTTATAACTAAGCAACCAAAACCCATTCTCACCTGGCTGGCTTCTGGAGTATTACTTAGGGCCTTTCTCACTAAACTCTAAGATCCTTGAGGCCAGGGACTTTGTTTTATTTACATAGTCATTCTAAACAGCCCTGTAATATATGCTCGTTAACTGAATGAATAAATTAACCAATTATTGGATTAATTGGCTGAGAAAATATTACTGACATAGTCCAAAGCTACAGAGTCCCATGGTTGAAAGAAGAGGGAAGATTTTAATTGATGAGGACCCCCTGGATTCTTGAAGGCATAAATCATCATTGAGGGAAATTTTGTGCTATTTGAATGGGAAGAATTCACTAGAGCCACAGCTGCCAAACCAGCCCAAAAGTTTCCCTGAATCTCCGGTTCTGTTGTGATCCAAGGCCTGAAGGATTTTTTCCCACATGGTCTCCACAAACACTTATCCCCATGCACCCCTTTGCAGACCCCAAATCCCAGAACATTTTTCGTCTTGGCAGTTCTTGTGCTAAGTCTTAACTTCAAGGCTTTTGCTGCTGAGTTTGACCTTTGTTGACATTATCCAGACTGCCCCCATAGGAAGGAGACACTCTTATCTTTCTTGTATCACAAGCCTGACCATACACTGCTAAGACCTTAGCTGTAAGTTTGACCCCCACAATTTGTGACAATTACATATAACATAACAGGAAGTCCTACAAACACACACACAAACATACACACTCACTATATTTCATCAACATTACGAATTTATATTTTTATGGGTTGCATGAAAGCTAAATAAATTTGAGTTTTAAATATTTTTTCCATACTTTTAAAGAAGCTCCAGTACAAATTTATCCATAAAATAGCATATGAGTTCCATCTGATAGTCTAAATTCTGGTAGAAACCTCTTGACATCCAAAGACTAAAGTGTCTTGGGAAGTTGATATTTACAGGCAGTATCACAGGGCCACACAGCTTCTCATAACCCACAAGACTCGTCTTTGACAGCTTTATGATAGAGGTAATTTTGAGGCACATAGAACACTGGTGCTTTATTTGCATTTCTGTTTTTTGGTTAAACTTATAGTCTAGTCCTTTTTTCCCCCCAATAACTGAAACCCTACCAATGGAAGTAAAAAGAAAAATATCTGAAACATTAACCAAAACCTCATGAGATGTTTGGTGTCTAAGTACTACCCCTCCATGAAGTATTGATTAGGCATACCAATCCCTCTAGCCTAACGGAAACATGATATATTCCTGAGATTTGTCAGTTTCTACCCCTGAATTGTTTTGCCTGCTGTGTGAGAGATTATGTTCTGTTCTGCTACATACTAACATAATAAATTTTTGTTTAAAAGCTACATCCACTATGTGTCTTCTGAAGACAATAGAGATTTAAGCATTTAACTTGAAGTAGCTACCTTTAAGTAGCAACCTTGCAATAGATGGGTGAATGAGATTAAGCAAAGCTAAATTGGCAAATTCCCAGGCAATGATTAATTTATCTGAACTTGTTCCCCATCCAGCAGCTGGCATGTGTGTTGTGATATGTATTGTAAGAAGCACACTGATTTTTAAAAAACAGTTACAATGTAAAAAAAAAAGCAGAAATGTGTGCCATAGAATCAAAGAAATGATAGATTAAAGAAATGTTCACAT